>NW_006799953.1:3170601-3325477 GCF_000485575.1 Poecilia formosa | reverse complement strand
AATTACATAGTGCTGAAATAAAGCAAAGTAATCAGGTGGAAAATCTTTCCATGATTTTTTTATGTTAATCCAAAGAGTTATTTTTTTCAGTGTAGTAATATACCTCTTAATTATAATTTTGTCTTCATAAAATGCTGATTGTGGGAAATCGTGAAGAAGATTACGCTGGAGTAATTGTTGACAAATGTTTAAGCTTCTGATCCACCCAAGATAAAAAAATAAATAAATAAATAAATAAAACAGTGAGAGCTCCAAATATATTTCAAAGTCATAGAGACATCACACTTACTGATTTGTGATTCAATTTCAAAAACATAATTACATAGGAAAATTAAATGTTGCAGCTCAGACAATTTTCTTCAAAATCCTGTTGAAGATGCTGATGCCAGTGGGCAGGAGTTATATCTTGTAGCAGTCTAATGTATAGCAGTGCTGAAGAATCTTCTGACTGAAGACACTCTATTGTTGTATAGTAGTTTAATGAAGAAAGATTATTCCTACCCACATACACTTCTGTTTAATAATGATACCATAATCTGAAAGAAACATGGGCAGTTTGAGCTACAAAGTAATTTCTAAAAATAGTCTAACTGAATTTAATAGAGTTGTGAAAGCCCATTTGGTTTAGAGAAAGCATTTTTTTTCAATCTGCTCAGATAAATTAATGATTTACTGACTGTATCTATCTTTTCATATATGGTGTGTCCTTAGAAATGGGGGATTGGACCATCCTTGGTCGGTTCTTGACAGAAGTTCAAAACCATTCGACTGTCATCGGCAAGATTTGGCTGACGATGCTGCTCATCTTCCGCATCATGCTCGTGGCCCTTGTAGGGGACGCCGTCTACAGCGACGAGCAGTCCAAGTTTACCTGTAACACCCTGCAGCCTGGCTGCAATAACGTCTGCTATGACACCTTCGCCCCTGTCTCCCACTTGCGCTTTTGGGTTTTTCAGATCGTCCTCGTCTCCACGCCGTCAATTTTCTACATAGTGTATGTCCTGCAGAAGGTTACCAAGAATGAAAGACCTGAGGTCAAGAAGGTGATTTCGGTACCCAAGGCCTCGCCTTTGCTTGAAACAAAAGGACCTTTAAGAATTGATAAAGACATGATGCTGGATACTGGTAATCCTTATGATGATACTTCTGGAGAGGAGGACTGGAGCTCGGAGGAAGAGGAATATGAGGAGAGGACTCAGCTGGAAGGAGAAATGAAGGAAGTAGAGGAGGACCCAACTCAGCTCTCTAGTAAAGTGCTACTTATTTACATCATACACGTTCTGCTGCGCTCCATTATGGAAATTGTTTTCCTCATAGGGCAATACTACCTTTTCGGATTTGAAGTCCCACATCTGTTTCGCTGTGAGACCTACCCGTGTCCAAACAGAACCGACTGCTTTGTGTCCCGAGCAACAGAAAAGACCATCTTCCTCAACTTCATGTTCAGCGTCAGCCTTGGGTGCTTCGTCCTGAACATTGTGGAGCTGCATTATTTGGGATGGATTTACATTTTCAGAGTGCTGTTCTCTGCATGCTGCATGTGCTGTGACTCGGATAGGGAACCCGTGCAACAGGTGGCTTTGTACTCTTACAGCAACCCACTATTGCTCGAACTCAAGCATTCTTTGCATGGACGAGTTGTCCTGCAGACCACCGCGGGTGCGTCCAGGGACCCAAATCAGGTCCCATCTATCTCCTTTGAGACGGATTCTACTTTGGAGTGCACTTCGGCTAGGAATTTAGATGAAAGGGAACACAGCAAGGCTAGAATACACAGTGTGGCCAAAATAGGACAAGGGAAAAAGTCTTGGTTGTGAATCCTTTTCAAACCCTTTCTGTCCTTTTGTTTAGATTTTCTTTTTTTTTTTTACTTTTTGAGACAGAATTTTGTTAAAGTACAGACATGAAAAAACTTGGGATTGTTTATACAGTATCCACCAGATTTAGTAACTCCCATAGTAAATGAAATCTTTTAAATAAATTACTCTTTTATTGCAGTCACATAATCTCTTAAAAATTGGGAAATCAATTGGAGTTCAAATAACAATTTCGATGGTTGCTCAGAGAGTCTAGGAATTTCTAATTAGTAATCTATAACTTCATGTAGCATAAAAATGACATGTTTCTATTATAATATCACACACATAAACAGTGGTCAGATTACAATAGGCTTTCAGACACAAACATATTAGGTGGGTTTGACATGAAACAATGGAAACAATATGTGGAAAAGCACTCAAATCTGCAATGCTAATTGTCATGATTGAGGTAGAATGTTGGGCCCAAATGCAGCAGGGAGAGGCATAAGGTAGAGTAGTACTTTTAATAAAAATGCGGAACAAAAACTTACAAGAAATCTCCGGGAGCCAGAGCAGAACAAAAACTATAAATCCAAGGAAAAGACAGCAGGGGACTGTCAGAGGAATCAACAGGATATAACAGGAGGGACTATCAATGAGTGAGAGCAGCAGAAGTGTGTAAGTACTGGGGAAAGTGAATGTGGAACAGTTGATCTAGGCTGATTGGCTACCTGACTGCAGGTGTGAGGGGAGAAAGAGAAAAGAAGGAGATTATACAGGGGACTTGAAAGTAAATGTAACAGTAAAAAATTAGTAGACATAAAGAACAAATTTAAACTAGAGTTACATAACTAGACACAAGAAATAATCGTAATAAGCTAGAATCGCCAAGAAAGCACTGAACTACAGTAAAACAGAAACAACACTGAGCTAAACAAAGAACAAGACTAGGAACACAGAATACTAAATCTGTTTTAAATAAAAATACAGTGCACTCTACCTGTCAACTGACAATGAATCATCAATTGGTCTTTCTCTAGGATAATGATTGTCATCATATTGTAAACTGAACACAGAAATAATCTATCAGATTAAAAAAACAAAACCAAAAAACTTTCATTTTATCCAGGATTTTACCATCTGGCAATACCGTACAAAATGTAGTTATAAAAATATTATAGGATAATTCAAAGTGCTACTTGTATGGAAATGGAAAGGAAACCAACAATTCTGCCACTTGTCATTTTGATAAAAGTTTATATATTTCTTACGCTTTGATTTTCCCCCTACTGAATAAATGTATCTAATTTATGTTTTTTTTATTTTTTTTTTAGATTTTCAGCAGTAAAATGTCTGAATTTACTGTCACTGTAATTTATTTCGGCAGTTATATTACCTTTTGCTGAAGAAAGTAAAAACATCTAAATAAGTTGACTGTCAATCTTTAGATTGTAATTACATAAGTAATCTTAATTTTAATAAGCTTGTCAAGTAGTAATTATTGCTAATTTTGTTTCAAGTTCGGATTTATATCAGATTTCAAATGCATTTGTGACTGACATGCTATAAGAAAGAAAACTTAAGAAAAATCTTTTAAAGCTTCTGACTTAGAATTAAAAAATAGCTTGTTGTTTTTTTAGTCAGAGATATATCTGAAATTATTTTATTCATCTTAAAATTATGTCATTTTCACTTCATATATGTTAAAAAAAGGAAATGACTAACAATAAAATATAAAAAATACTGCTTTAGCAATAAGAAAAACAATAAAAAAACATAATTATGTTATCACATATTTAATCTACTAATGCTCTAATACTAATGTTGATTATTAATAGGCAAAACTCTATGGCAAGGGGAAAATTCTACATTTACATTCTCTTGTTAAATAAATAGTCCAGAAGGGGTCACTGCTCTCTAGTGTGCAAAGCGATGCGTTCACGGGCAGATGAAAATATTAAACTTAGAATCAATTAAAAAAATTGACGAGCTAAAAATACTGATCATCTCTTATATTGTATATTGAAAATGAAAATGCAATTGCACTTATATGCAATTGATAAATAGTCTACTTAAGCTTAAAGCTTAAAGCATGTTAATTTAAAAATATGCATAATAAACCCCCGAACCTCCCCCTTCCAGCGCCCCAGCCACTCGAGGAGCCCTCCAAGAAACACAGACATATAGATAAACTCACACACACACACACATATACACAGACAAAAAAAAAAAGACAATAAGAAATCATTGTAATTCCCAAGAGTTATTTACGTCATAACTCAGTGCTCTAAATTCGGAGTTTAAGGTCGGTACATGAAGGCATCACGAGTACATTCCCTCACCTACTGACAATTAGAAGGAAAAAAAAAAACATGCCGAAAACTTCTGGTAAGCCGACAGCGCTGTCACCTTTGAGCAGTCCCAGGTAGGTCGCTGTTAGACCTTCTAAACAGCATTTACTCTGTGTTATTTTTATAACAGACATTTTTACACTCTGCTGCTAAGTGTTTCCTAAAGCCAGTGCTAAAGAATGAGGGCAAAGCAGCTTAAAGGGAGAGCATTATGGCCAAGCTGAGCACTTGTCAAAGCGCAAACAAGCGACACATGATGTACAGTGACGGATACGAGCTTCAAGAAGACTTGTCACTTTATGAAACTCTAAATGTGTCGAAATATTATGTTTCTTTATTTTACTGTATCTTGGGCCTCAAAGGACACGATTAAGTGTGGATTAAATGCGAAATTTGTTTGTGTTCACCCAAAACTAAAGACGCTTTGCTATCTGTGGGTAGATGCATTAACGTTTAATTGTACTCCATCACTTTAGGGTGAGGCTGACAGTTTGAGAACGACGAAGATAACGTCAAAGCTCCTCTGAACAGTGTGTGTATCTAGGGCGACTTCAGATAAACTGTGTCACAGATGTGTAAGTGCACAGACAGATAGGCTATTCCCCTTTTCTTTTTGTCTGTTCTTCCTAATGCATTTTGTGTCCTCAAAATTGTGTCCTTTCAGGCCATTTTGTGTCCTCAATGTAAATACAGTTGATGCAGGAATAGGAAGTGTCATTGTATTGTATCACACAATCTTAAACAACTTTTTGTTTTTGCAACTTCCAACTGTAAAGTTTTTGCTTACATAGTCCATTGCGTAATTATTCATGACAACTTTTTATATCTTTGCCATCTCACAATAAAGTTCTTTGTAAATTATTTTATGCGATAGACCAGTACAGAGTAGTGAATGAGTAAAGTAAAATGAAAATGTTAAATAGTTTTAAAAATGATAAATCTTAAAATTATGGGATGTATTTGTATTCCAATGTATTTTAGAAGTAACCTACTGTAAATAGTCTGTTTTTTTTTTTAAATCTCAGGATAAAAAAAACAAACAGTTGTTTTATGAGTGAAAAAATGCGACGAAACCATACCAACGAACACACCAAAGTTCTGAAGTTCAAAGTAGAATCGGGTTCTAATATGGCATTCCAAGCTTAGCAAATCTCAGAGCCTGGCTCAGTTTATCATCTGGAAATGGAAGGAGTGTAGCACAACTTTAAACCTACCACTAAACCTGTCCACTAAAACTGATGAGCCAGAAAAGGAGAAAATTATTATAAGGAATTTTTTATTGGCCTTTGAGAGGCCAATAAAAACTCTGGAGGAGTTGCAGAGAGCTCAGGTGGAAGAGTGTTGACAGGACAGGGTATGCTCTACATATGTAGCCCTAAAGGTAAACAGTGATTAGATGAAAGACAAAGGTCAAAAGTTTATATGTAGAGGGAGTCAACATACATGTGAAAAAGGTGTTCTAGTTAATGGAGACCAAAATTGAACACCATAATCAATATGTAGAGCTCTGACCTGTGATGGCTATTCTTCAACTAGAAAAGAAAAAACTGGTCCAAGACCTATTAGGGGTGGAGTATAAATCCAAAATCACTTTTAAGGTTTTTATTTTTGAAAAATAAGGATCATGTATTCATGCCCTTCCAGTTCATGCACTAATTCAGGGGTGCCCAAGTCCTTTACTCAAGATCTACCATCCTGCAAGTTTTACATGTCTTCTTTCTCAAACATGTCTGAATCAAATGGCACATCAGCATCTACTAACTCTGCAAAGGCTTGAAAATTAGCCATTCATTTGATTCAGGTGTGTAGTAGCAGATATACATCTAAAAGTTGCAGGATAGTAGAGCTCAAGGATTTGACTTGGGCCCCCCTCCTGTAGTTTGAGATAGTTTATAATGCAAAATATCATACTTTGTGGTTGTAATATGACAGAATAAAATCCTCACTATATGTTAATATTTTGGCAAAGCAGTAGCAACAAGCAGAAATAAATTTTTAAGTAATTCAGGGATGCTTCACTTATGTTTAGAATTATGTTTCTTTTAAGGCAACAGTTTTTTTTTTCCTCAGATTTAACAGGTTTTCCAGTAAGGCTTTGATTGGAGCTGTGTGAATGTCAGTGTTTCCAGTAAAATTCTAAAAATCTCATATTCTTTTTTTCTTTTTCTTCTTACTTGACTTCCCATCCATAGCATATGCTCCCACATATTTTCATAAGACTCTGATGCAAAAGTTGGACCCCCTTAAACAAATTAATCTGCTGAGTAACAACAAAGAACCTGAAGCATGTTTCACCTAATCAAGAAAGACAAGGAGAAGGAAAAGGAGCTGGGCAAAAAGGAAAAGAAGGACAAGAAAGAGAAAAAAGAACGGATGTCCCAGTCAGAGTTGAAAAGCCTGGAAGAGATGAGCATACGTAGGGGGCTCTTCCATGTGAACAGAGCGAGCACCAAGAGGCAATCTAGGACCAAGCTAGAGATCTCTAACCCTATTCCAATTAAAGTGGCTAGTAACACAGAGCTTTCTCTGACAAGTGTAGAGAAAGATTATCTTCCCAATACCCAGGAGCCTGACGCAAGACAAACGTCTGCAAGTACCTCTGGTGAAGATCAGATTTGTAATCAAGTGGAACCTCAGCGCTGCTCTGTAAAGGAGAGAGCAGCTAAATTTGGGGAACTGGCTAAGACCAATTCATCAGTGAGTCAGAGGCAAGCCACTATGAGTCAAAAGAGTATAGATGGTAGCAACCCAAGTCTCTCAGATCAGAGCAGGTCTACCTTCAATTCAGTGTCCTTTCCCAACCCAAAAGGCACTGCTAAGGTTCACGTTCCTGAGATTGTAGAGAAGACCTTCCCTGGCGTAGACCTACAGTTGCCTGTGCTCATCACTCCACCAGTACCAGATCCAAGAGAGCTTGAGATTCAGAGGCGAAACACAGGGGACTTTGGCTTCTCTTTGAGGAGGACCACCATGATTGAGAGACAACAGGACGGAAGCGTGTGCCGGCAAGTTGTACATTTTGCAGAACCAGGCGCAGGTACCAAGGACTGGGCTTTGGGCCTGGTGCCAGGAGACAGGCTTGTGGAAATCAATGGAATCAACGTGGAGAGCAAAAACAGGGATGAAATTGTGGAGATGATCCGTCAGTCAGGAGAGGCAGTCCGGCTAAAGGTGCAGCCGATTTTGGAGCTTAGCGAGTTGAACCGCAGCTGGCTGAGGACCATTCAAGCTCTGCCCAAAGATATCTTCGATGTGAGTACAATTTTACACCTACTATTCCAAGTGCTTTCCTGTTTTTGCCTTGGGCTATAATTATGTGATGGGTCTTGTGGTCATTCCTACTTGGAAGAATTCCTCTGTACTTATCCAAAGTAATTGGTCAGTGCACTCTTTTAACCATGTAGTCTATAAACCCAAATATCAGATAACCTATTTACTCGTCAACATCATTTCTTTTGTCATTATGCTTCTATTATTGATTAGGGATGTTGTCAGAAGTCAGAGAGGCTTCTATCTCAATGTAGTGTCACATTTCCTCGTAACAAGTCATTGAGAATGTTCTGGCATTGAGAATACCTAAATTCAAAGCATGTATTTTTTTTTCATTTTCTTCCAACAAACACAATTACATTTTAAAAGGGCACCAATAAATGCCAAACCAGCAAAGAACCTGGCTTATCAAATTATGGCGACCAAGAAACAGAATGGCAAACAAAAAGCTCACTAATATTTTTTTAAAACTGGACTATGAGAGTGATTTGACTGAGGGGACAAAAAAAGAGACATCTGGACATAAAACAAAAATAAGTAGAATGTGGCTTATTGACAATGATGCGATACCTTTGTGTTATCAGATTCTTTCATGATATATTTACTGCCTCCCCCTACTTTGGGTGAGTTTAAGAAAGGTTTCTTGCTGCACAGGGAACTCCAAAACTCCTTTTGCAAATGCAGCTTAATGCGGGTTTCCTAAAGTGAGTGTCTATGTAGTTCGGATGTATTTGTTGACAAATTAAGTTTGCTGGATGTAGCATTTTGTGCCATATTATTTTTACATTTACAAGAAGGTTTTAAATGTTTAGTACAAGATATTTTTATATTATATTATAAGATCACTGGTCTGCATGTAAGGATCTTAAACTCAGTTTAAAACTGATTTCATGCCTGGAATACAGACTTAATGAACTAATAATTGAGATTATAGAACATTAAAAAATTAAGCATTTTTGGATTTGCAGTGTTGTTTTTCCTGAGTCAGTTATCAGTATTTAAGCAAGAAAAAGATCCCCACCCCTTCATCTGTTATCTTTCTTCATGTCTAGATAATGGGTATAACTGTTATGACACCAGTAATGTGATTTTGTGCTTGCTTGTATGGGGGAGTGTCTAGCGTGTGTGTATGGGTCTGTTTTGAAAGAGAGAATGTGTTCGGGTGTACATATAATCCCCCAGCCCGCCCCCCATCCCTTTGAGACCAAACAATGGGACGCTGAAAGAAACAACGGCTCGAACGCCACCACAGCCGATGGCCATATGGTCTGGTAAGACTTGGCTGGCGGCCCGTTCGGAGCTCTTTTCTCCAGTATAATCGTGGGCAGCAAGCAGAGGGCCATTAAGTTAAACTCTTTATTAGCTGGCACAACAAACACCTTAATTTGCGCTTAGTGCTGTCTGTTGTCCTGGCAGAAGAGTTCAGAGAACAGGCTTGGTTTGGCCTGGTAGTATGCTATTAAGTCAGTTACATCAAGAAAGTTGGGTGAATTTGGTGAGTTTAGTTTGATGTACACACTAGAAAATACATGTACAGAGTTCATTTGCTGTTTTTAAAGAGCTGTTTGTCCTTTTCTACGTTGTTCCACATCCAGCCTGTCTAGCTAATTATGAGACAGGGCAAATGAAAGAAAATGTGCTTGTGAGGGTGACCCAGAACCAACAGAACTATTTATAGGTAGTTATAATAAGAACATGTTCTGAATCTGGAGCTCTGCTTCTCAAATTTGATTTGTGAAGCTTGACCATGTGGTATTTTATTAGTTTTTTTTCTGTTGTTTTATTGAAATGTGATTAACTGCCTCATGTACATGCGAAGATTGATGATGCTCTCTTGTGTGTCTGGTTGACATGGAGCTATAGCCAGATGATGATTGCAAGTGAGCAGTGACTTTGTGGAATGACTTTGTCATCAATGTGACGTTGCCCAGCAACCACTGTAACTGCAGGGAGAATACGATAATAATAAGCCTGTTACTGAACAAAAAGTGGCTGGACTGGTATCAGCTAAACACCTGCTCTCTTGCGCTGCACTGTCTGTCCCTTTTTTTTTTCCTGCTCTGCTTCATCATCATACGGTTTCTGATTACAACTCTGGTCTGCTTTTGACTGCTTAATACCCCCCTTAGTTTTTCACACTAATCTGTCATCACTCCTCCCTTCCCCCCAAAAAAATAAAATCTTTTTCTCAATCTAAATCCATCAAGCTCAAAATAAGTCTTGCATTATCTGATAAGATTAGCATATTTGTCATTCTTAAAAAGTCAGTAGCAGATCCCCAACAACTGTTTTACTGTTCTGGAGGCAAAAAGAGAGGCTAAACTTGATTAAAGTAGTTTAATTTTTTTGTATTGGCCTGTTGTATTTTGAGCTGTAACATCAAACACTTTCCTGCTGTATGTTTGAGCCAAAATCCATTTGAAATGACTTTGTTTTTGATATTTATTTAGTAATTATTGTTTGTTGTTTTGGTGCACATATCTGCATAACTGCTTTATATTATACTCCTGCATTTATAATGCATTGTATAGTTATATGAGGCCTGGTGTTGTATAGTTCACAAGTGGTTTTAGAAGACAGAAATTATTAAATGCCGTCATGTCTTCTACAACCTGTCTAGTCAGATTGCATTATCCCCATTGTCAGTGGGCGGATACAACAGGGGAAGTAGTTTCAAACAGGAATTAGAAACAGGAGGAGTTTATTTGTATAAAATGACCTGGTTTATGACAAATCTTAAAAACACAAGGTCATTCTTTTCTTTCTATTCTATTGAACTCGTACGTAAAAACAGTAAGCAAAAAATTGGATCCTTTTATTTTGGGTCTTGAAAGCAACAGGAACTAAAAATCACATACTGTGTGACAGATACCTGACATTCCAGGGTGTGTTACAGACACCCATTAATTTTCCTTGAGGTGTATTTACTTGCTTGACACCTACTTTTCTTGTTGGCAATTAGGAACTGTGCTTGTACTGCATGTACATCATTAGTTTTACCACCAAATGTGTGAGAAAATGTTCATGCTTTAGAATCAATTCTGATCTTTGATCTCTGGTTAGACTGGAAGACGTAACTTTGTGTTACACATTTTAATGTATTTTGAAATTATAATCACTTTAATTCTATTAGTTTAGAATCCACAACACAGGTATTTAGCAAGTCAATCACGCCCAATTCATATTCAATTAATTTCAATTTAAAATTACTTAATTAAATGTTATTGCTCATATTAGCCATGTTTCTTCAGAGATTTGTAGAGGCTGTTTGGCTGTGAGCAGGAAGGATGTCCTGTAGCGGTCTGTATCGCGGCAGTTCTGAAGAAGCCTCCGATTGAAGACACTGTTGTTGTTGTGTGACAGTCTCATGAAGAGGATACTCAAAGATGTTTTCTTTATTTTTAAGAAGAAATAATCATGACCACACCATAATCATTATTGATTCCACAGTCATGCCTTGAACAGAAGCAACCTGCTTCTATTGTTTAGAAGCAGGTTTAGAAGCCTTTGCAAGGCTAAACAACTGATGTTGTTGCCCCAACAGATGATTTCAGAAAAGATTACGCTCTCTACAACAGACTTATAGTAGAAATGCAGCATCTTGCCGCAAGCACTGAAAGACCTAAGTTTCCTAAAGACGTGAAGTCTGCTCTGTCCCTTCCTGTAGGTACTGTGGTCACTGTGGTACCTGCAGTTCAGTTTGTATTCCAGGTGAACACTGACTGTATTTGTAGTCCTCAACCACCTTCACTTCACTTCAGCCACCCTTGAATAATTAAAACTTAGGCCCCCCTGTAGAAACACTTAGAACTGCCTATATTCAGTAGTCGACACATCACATGTAACTTAATATGCATTGATATGTACAATGAAAACATCTTGGCACTACTGCAGAAGCTAATATTGTCAATCCTCGTTATTTCAGTTATTGGGGTTACTGTCAAACAGCATCAAGGACTTCAGCTCCTTGACTGGCTACTTTGTCAGTGCTAGCAGTAGCATTGTGCCAAGTTCCATCTTCCCAAGCTGCAATTTCTCTTGAATGTTTTAGGTATGCACTACAAAATTAATTGGTGAATAGGTGGATTTCTGCGAATAAGTTGGAGTTGTTTCACAGAAAAATTCGGAAATGCTGAAATATGAATAGGCAGAGGCCCACTGTATAATCAAAATCAGTTCATTTTAAAATGCTATTTGATAAAAAAAACAAAAAAACAAGCTGTCTATTATCCTGAGCTAGTATATGGTGATGGTGAAGGGGAGTCACTCCTTTTTGGCAATAAGAGCCCTGCAGCACAACCCGTCGTGTAGATAACTGCTCTGTCAGTTGAGGCTTCCGTTGGCTCAGCACCATTTTACTGCTGCGACTCACCATGCTGGTACATGCTTCTGTACTTTATCCCTGGGACATTAACCTTGCATACAAGAAAAGTGTAAAGTCTGCTGTTAGTCTTCGCTTTATGTTACAGTTCATGAGCCAGGTAACTAAATTCAAAGTACGGAAGGGTTTATCTGGGTCAGAATCACTGGTTTCTGTGCTGTACAGTGTTTAATCTTTACTCTGTGCAAGCCATGTGTGGACAAATAGTCCACACATTGCTGCGTCCCAGTAACAGACTCCGGGGATTAGCAGTCTGTGCTAGACAAAGCAGGAATGCTGCATGTGTGACTGGATACTGCTCGCTGTTAACATTCAAATGTATGGGCTTAGCAAGAAAATTTATCCTCTTTTATCTGTTTGGAGCGTTTTACAGGAAGGCTTAATTTTTGCACATGTTTGACTGGACATTTGCATTTATATGTAACACCAGATGCCTTTGCTTTTATCATGTCTGGATCCAAAATGCACTTGATTTGATCACCAGATAGCTGATGTTCAGATGTTTGTGAATAAAGTGCTTGATTGGGGTGATTCATTCCTACCTAGTTCAGCCAGTTTCTGTGTTTCCTTGTCTTTGTTTCTCTGCTGCGTGCCAAGCTGACATTGAGGTAAATATCCGCCTTTTAGTCATTCCTCCCTAAATGAGGAATGACCCAACTGGTTTTACAACAATGACGTTTCAGACATTTTTTTTTTTTAGTTTTAGAGACCGGATAGGTAGGTTTAACTTTAATGTCAATTAGTTAAATACATTACTAATAAACTTTGGTATGTTGTGTTTGGTTGTTCCTTTTCTTGCAAAAAAGCAACATAGCATAGAATGTAGGTCAACAGAGTGCAAAACCAGACCATGGTGTGAACTGTAGGTATATAGCTCCCTCTTGTGGTTTTAAATATAAAGTAACCAACATGTCATACAATTTAAAGATGCATCGTGGCCTTGGGTAAAAGAATTTACGCTGTTTTTTATGACTTAAAAAGCCTTTTACTAAAATATCTTTCCATTAAAGTAACCAGATATGCGTTGTTCCATTGTTTTGTTTTTGTTTTGTTCATAAGAACCTTCTGGGAGGCTTAAAAATGTTTAAGCACTGCTTGATTAGTAAGTCTTTATTTTGGATTCTTTGTCACGAGGAGGCCAACGTGGCAGTGAGATAAGGCGGTAACAGTAGTTTTGGAAACTCTATTAATATCCCCTCTGTATTTCAGCAGCTGTCCCTCTTCCATCCCCCGGCCCAGCTCTTCTCACATTACTCCCCCCTGCTCTCCATCCCCCAGTCTCACTGTGCAGCTCGGACTATGTCCCCACCCTCGAGATCACCCTCCCTCTCGGGGCTTTGAGTGTGCATGCTCCCGTCAGATTCAGGTCTTACCCTACCTTTAGGTGTGACTGGACCGCTCCTGCGTCTGAGGCAAGATCAGAAGGTTAACCAGGCCCAGAGAGGAGGTAATGGGTTTGAACCTCTGGCAGATTGAGTGTGCTGTATGAGTGGGGTGATCTTCTCAGGGCTAACCTCTAGCACTTCCATTAGAGCTCTGATAGGGTCTTAGAATGGCCTCCTTTGCTACTCAACCTACTATTTATAGGAGTGGACGCTGATGAAAGCAGGGCCTGAGATGGTGGAGTAGTTGCTGTGTAGCTAATTCTTGCTGTGGTATCACCTTGTTTTAGTTTAACTTTTGAGAAACTGCTGGAAGTTCTAAAAACTTTTAGAAATTATATACACGTCTGTGATATATTACTATTATATAGTGTTTGTTGCGGTTTTTGTACTGTTGGAAACATCTTTTGTGTCGTTTCCTCTGTCATGGATTACCCAATTTGTTCTATTCTTTTTAATGGAACACGTCTAATATATAGTACATTTACTGCATTGACATAATTTCATCATTTTATTCATGTTCTTTTTATTGTCAGTGCTTTACAGTCTCTCTGATCTTTTGCTGAATAACCCGTTGTGCTGAAATAAAGTCTACAGTATTCCATCGCTTATCCCTGAACTTTATTTCTCTTTCATTTTAGCCACAACCTTCATCCCTTCTTCTCTGGGTGACTCCCATTTTCTCCCTCATTCCATTATTTTGTTCTCCATATTCCAGTGTAAATCCATGACTTCTGGCCTGTCACCATGGCGTACAGATCACGCTTCTCCTTCTGGGAGCAAAAGGTGTTTCACCTCTGCATCATGTTGATTGTTGCCTGTACATAAATATTTATTCTGATGTGTAGAGTGTTGGTTTGCATAGTGTGATCATTCTGTTTTTTGTTTGGCTATGTCTTTTTATATAGGCTAAAGTTGAGAACAAAACAGAAGTAAGTTGTCTTTCAGATGCATGTGTTGCCAGCACGTATTCATTTAATGTCTGCTTGGTTTAAATATCACAATGAGCTATATTGAAATAACTTGGAGTGGTTTTGAGAGTTTAGCTTTTCATTTTAATGTTTAATGCAGTTTCTTGTTAAAACATTGTTTTTGTTGACAGAACTGATAATGGCATGTTTGTTTATGAGAAGTTTTACACATTTAAAAGAATTATCCAAGCAATCTGACAAAACAAGGGGGTCATTTAATTGTTTAAGTTCTAATGTCACATGTTTTGGTGAAATAAATTGTTTCTCTAATGGATGGAGCATTTAGATGCACTGATTAGTATTTTGTGCTCAATTTCTGATTAATACTTTTGCAAAAACCTTATCTGGTTCTGATTTCAGCTGACTAAAATATTGTAAGCAATTAAATTCTTTTTTATGCTTTGTGGAAAAAATGTCAAAATAATCTCCTAACACTAATCCTAAAATAAAATAAAACATTAATCTTCACTGATGCTGAAGCTGGTTGAGCCTTCCTAGTCATTAAGAACCTCAAGACCGAAGAGTGTTCTCAGCATGGCATAGTAGTGTTTAGATAAGATGTGATTATTGATCAGAAAAAAAAAATATACATTTTTAGTTTCTGACTGGCCAATCACCATTTAGAGCCAGCCAAGTTTTAAATCCAACACCAACCAATTTCTTAGTGCACCTCTATTAATTCCTTAAATGCAAAGCATGAACAATCAATTAAAGATTATATTAGAGTCATTGACCCTTCACCCTAATATTTGCAAGCTGGAGCACTTTTCTTCACCGCTTTTATTAGCAGGTAGATTTTTTGGGGCTGTATTGCCACCAAGACTGTTATTCAGAAAAATTACTTCTCAATATGCATGTGCATATCAATTTAAACTTTCCCATTAACTTTTAAATTTGAAATTGTTGGGCTGTGCTGAATTTATTGGCCTGACAGAATTACTTGACCGCAAGTTTAAAATATGCAAATTAAAGTCCAGCTTAGAGCTCCATTCAGAATAATCTCCTTGAAACTTTCTCAACTCAGAACTTGCTTGCCCCAAACTGAGAGTTTTTTTTTCTTCTTCTTCCTGTATCAACCACCAATGGAATAATCTATACCATCTTACTTTGCTTCTGTCCAGTCTGACAGTAGTCAGCCTCAGTCAGTCACTAATCCTGTCGCAGACACAGCCAGTGGTCCACAACTGACTGCATCATCAGCTGAAGGGTCCAAAAGTAACGGTGCCATGGTGGGACCGGATACTCCTGAGCAGGAGGAGAGCACTGGTGGTAAAAAGGTGGTACGAGTTGTGAGGAGAGTTGTCAGGCGGGTGGTGCCTGCTGGTACAGAAGAGCAGAGTCAGCCCACAGCATCGAATACGACTCTAACAAAACCTAAGGCTGCTGGAGAGGACAAAGATGACATATCTGTGGGACTGGCCAGTTTGATGGGCAGAGTTCGAACCAAGGAGCACCGACCTCGCACCCGCACTCAGGACCGCAAAGAGGATACAAAAGAGGAAGTGAAGCAGCAAGAAGAGGAGGAGAAAGAGAAGGCAGAAGAAGAGGAGGTAAAATCATCAGTGGAAAAACAAGAAGAGGTCTCATCTGTTGCACCAACTGCAGCTCCAAACCCAGTGCCACCAAAGGCAAACCCCCTCACCCCTCCACCTGGTTTTTTACCCCCTCCAAAACCAAATCCTTTGGTACCACCTGCTGGTTTCATTCCTGCACCCAAACAGAATCCATTGACTCCACCACCTGGTTTTATCCCTGCCAAACTGACCAGCCTAGCACCTTCCAAACAAAATCTCTTGATGCGACCTCCAGGGTTCATTCCTGTTCCAAAGACAGATCCTCTGGCTCCTCCTGCAGGCTTCATCCCAAAGCCTCGTCTGTTTGGTATAAAGAAACCAGAGGTATTGAGTTAACATGTGCATGTTTGCCTTTTTCTCTGTGTGTAGCATGCTTTTTAACAATAATACACAAGGAAATCATCACGTAGATACATTGTCCTCCAACATCAACTTGAACAAAATTGTTTTAAAAAAAAGAATTGTAACGTTTTATTTCACATATGGAATCAGTCTGCGTAATCTTTACTGTTAGCAAAATCACTTTAACAAGATAGTTTTTATTGCATAAAAACACTTGGTATAACAAAGACACCCTGAGTGATTAGAAGCAGAGGGCATGCACAAGCTCATGATAAGGCTTCATCAGTGTGTACTCATTTCCTGCACTGTGGTTGTCTGGCCAGTTCAAACTGTCTGTGAGCACTGAGCTGTGACTCCTTACCATCACTTTCTGCCAGAATAGATATGGGGCTTTGTTCTGTCTGCCATAGGCAGGTAAGTAAAGCCTTTAAATATTTCTTAAGGCACATTTTTAAATAATCAAGACAAAAACACTTGTGGTGTTCTCTGAAGTAATTAGTTGCTTTTGTCATACATTTTATATTACCTTTTGAGAACCAGAAACAATGTATTTTGTACATTGTTCAGGCTTATGGGTAAATAATTTTAGTTTAGTTCAATCATTTATTAGTTTCTTTTTTGTTTGACATAATTTGCATTGCCATAAGATGTCCATGAAATATGGAGTACAATGAGGTAATTGGCCCACAAGGCCAGACTCCAAGTAAATTACCCCAGAAATGCGCCATCTTGATAAGATACCGGTAAATGGTGTTACATAGGAGCAGCATTACCAAGGCTTAAATTGTTTTTTCAAGGCTTATTCTGCTCTTTAGGAGAACCACTTCAGTGTCTAGCAATAGCACATCTTATGGAAATGGTCAGCTCATTATTTTCGTTTGCCGACAGCTGTACAGTGAGGATGATGTGATCGGATGTGACAATGAGCATTGTCCATATTTGTGGTTACATTTTAAGAGCACAAAGTTGACCCGTGCCTCGGAAAGCTATTTCTATTGTGCCAGAAATGCGTCAACATTTTATATATGTTTTAGCAATCTGTTTAATACACTATTGACTGACTAACGACATCATAGTTTTGGATATTTATTTAGAAACATTTTAAAATATCCTTACCGGTAAGACACATTCTCTGGATTGACATATCATGATTCTCTGTCTGCATTGGGGCAAGTATTAATGTTTGGTGCTGAGGCGATTATGGTGTAGGTTGCAGCGAACGGTAGCTTATAAGGCGTCTGATATAATCTTGTCAGCAGACAGAAGCAGATATGGGGCAAAACTGAATATACCCCTGTAGTTGCTAAAACTGTGTACAAGTATGTTTCATTGAAGTAATGTCAGCCGGAAACGTGTATACATTTTTTTTGTTTTTTGAGAACTTTTCATTTCCATAAAGCACTTCAATCAATTGCAAGTTACAGAGTTTACTAAGTCTTAAGTCCAATTCACATCTTTTTAAGAGATTCCTCTTGCTGAATACTGGGTGTTACAGCGGCCAGTAGATATGTAAAGTGTTGATTCAGTTTAGAAGGCTTTATTTACAATAGATCTCTTTATTTTTTACGTCCAACATTATCCTTAAATTGCTTTAATTCTTAAAGTTTTGGTAAATTCTTATTTTTTAAGTAGGGTCATTACAGGCGCATAAATAGGAAAAATAAAGATGCGTTCGTTTTTGCAGCTCTTGTTCCTTTATGACTTCTTAAGAGCTAATTTCGATTAACTCTGCTCTGGTTCCTTGGGAAGAACATCCTGCATGTTCAGCTAAGGCTTGTTTAAATTTTTCAAAATTACCCTCAAGAAATTAGCAGCAAATTGTTGTTGATACAACACAGATAAAAGCTGCGAACCATTTTATTCCTTAACTGCACCTCCTAATGAAGCAATTTTCTTTAACAGCCATGTTCATTTCCTGATTGAGTCAACCGGAACACCAAATTACATGGGAGTGGCAGTAGCTGTTTTAGACTAAGGTTAAAATAGAATGCAGCCTAAAACATAATTGTCAACTGTACTGCCATCGCCTCATCTTAATGTCATCTCTGTGTGCGCATGTTTTTCTCTGTGTGTTTGTGAATATTTGAATAAATGATGTAAGGTAAAGGAGACGTCTTGCTCCCCTGCGGTGCCCAACGGTAAACCATCCCCTGCTGCACAGGAGAATTCTGCTGCAAAGGTACACATTACAGTGTGTGCTTTTCACATTTAGAAGTACTACATATTTTTCTTTTTCACCATATTCTTTTATTTGCTATCAGTTATCAGTTTTTCTTCCAGCAGACAGTTACACGGGTTTCTTTTGGTCCATTAACATTACCTTCTGGCTGTGGATTTGCAATTGTTGCTGCTCGATTTTAGGCTCCTGAGCTGATTCCGTCTGAGGACGACCACAAGCGTGTCAGGAAGATCTTCACGCTAGACGGCAATAATGTAACTTATCTTTGCCCTGTTGCTGGTCTTTATTCGGCATGCTTGGTCGGGGCTTTTCTGACTACTAGCTTGACTCCGTTGCTTGCTTATCCAGACAGAAGGCAATTTTTCTGACAAGCTTTCAAATTCTGGAGTTAATCTGCCGAAGGACACAAGTCATATAAGTCATATAAGGTTCCTATTACTGAATCCTGACAGCAACAATATGAATCTATAATTTTTGCCAATTTTGGATCACACAGTTACAGTTAGAAGTTTACATGCGCATGTCTCGGGCATTGATATCCGATAAATTTGGACATTTCAAATATTTGATGCAATATTTATGCTACAGAGAGGGGCTGTTGTAAGTTGTAACGCAGAGAGGCCACATTATTGACATATAAAATGTTTGGGGTGGCTATTAGTTTTGGTCTTGTCATTTCTTTGGTTTTCTTCTTACAGTTAGGCACATCAATACAATATACTTGTCAAACTTTGTATAGATTTTGTCTGGGTTATTTTTGGAAAGCAGTATAATATAATGGTATTTTGCACAATTCTTCACAGCTGTGAGTTTTCCAAAATAAAATTGACAGTGGGGGGAGCACAGGAGTTGTCGTGTGATATTGACATCAGCACCATGCAAAAATAACTTGGCTTGGAAGTCTATGTACCATTCTTTTGGGAACAGTAATGGCAAATTACTGGCCTGTTAGATCAGCCAGTGCCTCAAATTTAAATATGTATCTCTCACCTCTTCTTCTCGGAAATTATTTCTAATTATTGTTTACACTTTGAAATCCTGTTTCTTGTTGGTCACACACCATACCTACATCACTTTCCCGACCCTCAAAGCTTTCCTTGGGGTCAGCACTATGGCAGCTGTCAAACGTGGTGGTCACAGTATCAATTCAGTTTGCACCAGACTGACAACAGGTTTGTCAGTATTGCCTGAATACTATTGCTTTCAAGAAGTGTGTCTGTGGCACAACACCAAGTAGTTTAAATGAACATTACCATTTCTGATTAGACATAAATATGGACCTGCAATTAAACCAACATTTTTATTGATGATTCTAAAAAAAGTATGTGGTTTCTCTCCATAATAAATTCAAGTTTGTTCACCAAAGTCTTGATTTTAAAAATCAGTGACTTATGATCAACCAGCTATGGAAAACAAACTGTTAAATGCATTATTAAACACCCCAGGTTTTTAGTATTCATGCCCATGATGATTGCATGAATCTTCTGACTGCTAAACGTAAATGCTTTCTAGATTTACGGTTTAATAACTAGATGAAATGAGAGGAAGTGAGAGTGGTTCTGATAATCTTTGGATCGTTATTTGTTGGTCATTCTTTAGTAACATCTCTTATATGAAATGTATTGTATTATGTATTTTTGTGAAGTAGCTACCCTGCGCTGATATAACTATTTTGCCACTTCTGGATGTTATGGCCATGAACTGCAATCAGTTATATGTGTGTCTAAAGTGCAAAGAACTCTTTCTGCTCATCTTTTCTTCTTCCTTTGACCTCCAAAAGTCTGATTTTTCTTTTGCTTTTTTGTGGGCCGCTGGATCCTGCCTTGCTCCTTTGTGTTTGCTCTCTGCATGGTTAGAGGCCCAGAGGCCACAGAGTTTCTCAGGTACGGCTGCTTTTACTGTGGACTCAGTGCACTCCTTAAGGCATTGAGTGCTGGAGTTAAAGCATGTTTTCCTCCACTGACCTCTCTGTGGCCTATGTTACCCTGCCTGCCTGCTTGTCTTTGACTTCCTGCTGTTTTCTTGGTTTGTGCAGAGGTTTGAAAAATACTAATATGAGATTATGACATAAACCAATGGGAGAGAGGAGGGGCAGTTGGAATTCTCTTGTCTAGGGTTCTTGAACAGGTTTAAGAAAGTGTCAACAAGTTTATATTTACATCGGTTCATATTGCATTGTGTACAGTCTTTGAATGCACATGTGCATTAAGTATTTCCAGTATTAAGCTGGAAATGGCATAGTCTTATTTAATCAGATTGGTTTGTGAGATAAAGGTTATTTTCAGAATTAATGTAGTAATAAACCTTACAAGCAAAAAGTAAAACATAAATGCACTCAATATTCATGCTTATCCATTTCTTTACACTGTAAAACAATAAAATGATATCAGATTAAACAGGCTGTTTCAATTAAAAGCTAAACTTTCTAGAACAGAGCGCAAAGAATTTTGTAAGTTTTTTTTATAGCCCATTTTATTTTAACTTTTTGTGATCAAGCAGAGGATGAAAAATCAATTCACTGTGTAATTTGCATTTTTAAAACAAATACTCGCAAAACTCTAGTTATGCAAATGAGCAAGTGCTTGCAGGCCTTAATGAGCAGCTGCACCTGGCTGATTTATGGAAAGTATTTCTTCGACACGAGAGCTGTCGGTTAAAACAATAGACGAGGTTATGGACCTCCTACGATACATGAATTATACATGGTGTGTGGCAAAAGATTTTTTTTCTCTTTCAAGCAAACTTTGTCTTCAAATCAGACGCAGTTGCAAACAAAGTAGAAATGTTTCAAATGGAAATCACGTCACTAGATGCTACATTTTTGGTCCCTCTATAATAGAGACCTGGAAAAAGAAATTGTCCAAAACATGAGACTCTTTGTAAGAGAAGGAACTGCAAGACAAAAGAAAATAGAATTAATGTAAGAAACAACAGAAGTTGCACCCAAAATTCTCATAATCTGGGAAAAAGTCTTTCAATAAAATAATACATCTTTTCAGAAGTTGTTAGTTCTGAAGTTGGTACATCAAATCATTCTGAGTTCCACTTGATTTACAACAAAATCTTTTGCCACAGTTTTATTTTGTAATCACTTGATGTGTGGCAAAAAATATTTTCTCTTCCAAGCAAACTTTGTCTTCAAAGCTTAACATTTTTTGACTTTCTCTGAGTGCTTCACAGTACTGGTGCAGAAAGCCCAATGATGGAACCGATTCATTAGTGATGATACAACCAGTGTGACAGATACTCAAATAAAAGGCTTTGTAAAGGTTTCTCTGATTGCTCCTTTTTTGAAAGATATTTCTCTTTAGAAACTATAATTATAAGCTTTCCAAATATTTCTCTCCATCCCTCCCGCTGTGAGCTATGAATGATGTACTTTAGAAGCACAAGCAAAATTTCGCTGTGTGCAGTAGAGCAGTTGCTCTAAAAATGGGTTTTACTTATTTAAAACAGACAAATAATTCAGAGTAGATATTTCAGCATCTTTTGTTAGAAGTTAGCACAACTGGCTTGGAGACTTGCCAAAGGCTGTCGATATTTCCAAATCTAGCATAACCCAAAAAGAACAAACAAAAAAACAAAGTGACATTCTGCGGAAAGCTCCCCCTCATGTTTTTGGGAGGAAATTACTTTCTTTTTAAGGTCTTCATTGTATTTTCAATACTTTTGTTTGGTGAGGAAAAAACAGGGTGGGTTTATTCTGACCAGCGGATCTTTGGATAGGACTGTTTTAAGCTGAAAATTTCCACCAGGAGATATTAACATTGAGAGTTCTGTTTTACACCCAGAGTGGCATCTCAAATTAATGCCTCTGTTGCAGATAATATTTGCTTGGCAGAATAAAACATGAGTTTGTACTTGAACACCAACTACAGGAGTTGCTCTATTTAGCCTCTAATCCTAACAGAGTTGTTTGCATTTCCCTGCATTTTAAATTTTTTTTTTATCTTTTGCTCTTGCTGAAGTGTTATTTTTTAATTACTTACAATTAATCAGTTAATCCACTATTATTTGTTTCACTGCTGTGCACTTCGGTCTATTTTGGTGATTCCAAATGAAAGTGACATTTACCTGTCGATTATGATTCTTCCCTTTTCCAGTCCAAGGTTGTTGAGGATCCAGTGGCCATCCTTCAGGCAGCACACTTGGCTGCAACCAAGGTCTGACCGTAACTACGGCCGGTTGCAGTGCTGATTGCATGATTTCTTATATTGTTGTCTATTCAAATGTAAGAGTATACAATTAAAGGCAAAATAAGTACACAGGTGTGATGGCAGAGTAACGCAATAATAACTTTTATTGCAAGAACCCTGTGAAAAATAACTGCTTTTTTTGTGTGTCCTTGTTGGATCAGATTCTAACAAACATGATCTTTATATCTGAAGAAAGAAGCAATAAAAATATTTTAAACATGTTTTATTTCATGTGGATTTCAACTGTGTGCTATATCAAACTCTAGGAGAGAGAAAAGCCAAAGTGTTTTGTTTTCATTTTTATTTGATCTCCCACAAGATGATGTAGTTTTCTGTGCATGACTTTTCTCTTGACATTTTGACCTGCTTGTACTCGGTTCTGTTTCTTTTAGTCAATCAAAGCAGGGTGTTTTACTTTGCGTGATGTTCTTGGTGTGGATAAAACAAAACAAAAAAAAACTCGTCTTGCCTTCTGCCTGTGATGTCTTCAGAGGGAAGATGTAATATTAATCCTGACTGAGTTGAGTGAACACTTAGTAAACACTGCGTGCTTTAAATTTGTATTGGAAGGTAAGCCATAAAAACTGAAATGATTTTGTAGAAGCCTACTGAATAATGCATTCAAGTTGTGAAACAAGAAAACAGACCAGTGCTGTACTTATCATACATGTACTTTAATAGCAGTGGAGAGATACAGCTGTAGAGTATATTAATTACAGATGCACCATTAGGAATTTTGTGGCCAGTTTCCAGGGTTTCTGTTTTGCGCAACAGCAATTTCTCTTTAACAGCTACAACATAAAAACGAAGAACAACATTCAAAACGTCTTCCTACCATTGGCATACATTGGACGGGAAGAGGTGATGTCACACTGTGTGAGAGAACAGTAGCTGTGAAATGAGATTTGATTATTTAAAAAAAAAAAGCAAATCATCATAGAGTTGACATTTCAAGGTGTTTTTTAGCATCTTCTAATCACTATTGGCACTTTCAAAGTAGCTGTATTTTTTAACTACTTCTCCATGTCTTTGCATAAGGATGAAGCCTTTTCCCTGAGATATTCAAAAGCCATGAAAGACAGTTGTTTAACGCTAAAGGGGATAAAGCAAAGCAACAATAGATGCTTCCACTATCAAAATCTTTTCTTGAAAATTGTTTTTTTTTATAGGGGTAAAAACAAATTACCAGGGTAGAAATTTGACACAAGAGGGAGTAACTACTACACCCAAAGTAATATTTCATGGTTTTTAAGCCATTTATGTTCCAGTGCAAAAATAAAAACAAACACAACCCCTGTGGATCATTAACAGATTTTTATGAAGGAGCTTCTGCTTTGGGTTGTGTTTGATGCTCGCATGAGACTCTAAGACAGTATGAAAATGGTGTGAAATCATCACAAGATTACGGCAGCCGAGTTAATGTCAGTATTACCTCCTCAGTTTTCTCTTCAAGTTCTACAGAGGCTTTCAATAAAGAATATATTTGATTGAGGTGTGTTGAACCAGGGGAGCATCTAAAACATGCAGGACAATGGTTCTTGAAGACACACCGTATGCTGTAAAACACTGTGCCTTCTTGCTGGTTCTGAAGGTCAACCTTGAAAACCCACAGACGTGCTCTAGTATATCACAGAAATTACAGCAACCTTTTAAATAGATTCTAACATCTCTGTCCTGACTCTGAATGTATGTGAAAGTAGCATACTGGTGATGAAAGTGCCTACATTTTAGTCTTCTTCACTCGGTAAATAACTTCCACACCAAAGTGTGTTCCAAAATATAAAAAAATGCAATTAATTAATTAATAAAAAAATATATATATTTTGACATTTGTAATGTTTGAACATTGTTTGTAAACACACATCTCCTTCTGATTGTTTTGCTTTGACAGGTGAAGACAGAGGAACAGTTGAAGGCAGAAAAGGCCTGGTACGAAACGGAAAAAGTATGGCTTGTCCACAAGGATGGATTTTCTCTGGGTTTGTATTATATCATTATTTTTTTTTTAAAATCTGCATTTGTTATGATGAATAGACATGTTAAACTCCCTCTCCTGCCAGTGTAGGCATGTGGTGACATTTGATTGCGAAAAGTACAGATGTGGGTGTTTTGAAGCACATAAAATGCTTTTAGAAACGTTGCTGTTAATTTGACGGCTCTTGTTTACCTCAGACCGAATACATTTCCCGTTTGTAGTGTTCTCAAAACGACATGCTTTATTGAATCTCATGCATTATTAAAATATATGCAACTGCCCTAAGCCATGTGGCATGAAAGAGAAGGTCCAGATCAGATGTCACATTCAATAAATTTCCTAATTTGTGGTAATGCAGCCACTCTCTTGAAGACGGAGGCAGGCAGCCTGCCAGAGGGGAAGGTAAAAATCCGCCTGGAGAGTGATGGATCTTTATTGGAGGTGGAGGAAGATGATGTAGAGAAGGTACTTAATCATCACATCAACTCTTAACCTCATCCATAATCGAAGGCTCTCAGTGAGTGTGTGTGTGACCTCCTCTGCCTTTGAACTCTAGGCAAACCCGCCGCTGTTTGACCGAGTGGAGGACTTGGCCTCTCTGCAATATTTGAACGAGTCGAGCGTGATGCACTCACTGCGGCAGCGTTACGGCAGCAACCTCCTGCACTCCCACGCTGGGCCCAACATGGTGGTCATTAACCCAATTAGTGCCCCCTCTATGTATTCTGAGAAGGTAGGCAGCAATATATATATATTTTTTAATTTTTTAAAATGCATTCATGTCTTGAAATGGATGCGCTGAGAGTGAAACATGCCCAATGATGTGAGCTAATGTGAAGATAAGTCCCATTTCTGTTCTCATCTTCCTTCCTGTCCAGGTCATGCAGATGTTCAAAGGCTGCAGAAAAGAAGACACGGCCCCCCACATTTACAGCATGGCGCAGGCTGCCTATAGGAGCCTCCTTACAACTCGTCAGGATCAGTCCATTGTCTTGCTTGGCAAGAGTGGAAGTGGCAAGACCACCAACTGTCAGCACCTCATCCAGTACCTGGTTACCATCGCTGGAAGCACCAACAAATCATTCTCCAGTAAGTTGGAAGGGATGCATTCAAATTATGCTTTATTTGTCAGCTGTTTGTTATTAAGCTCTCCCAGTTACCAGCACTTCAATTTGGTTTATTGTAGCAGAAAAATGGCAGGCAGTCTATTCAGTTTTGGAGGCTTTTGGGAACGCTTCGACTTCCCTTAATGGGAATGCAAGCCGCTTCTCCCACATCGTTTCCCTGGATTTCGACCAGGCAGGCCTGGTGACATCAGCCTCTGTCCAGGTAAACACAAACACACTAGGAGAAAAAACAGACCAATTTTTGTGTGTATTTTTTTTTTTCTTTTTTGTATTCTCCTTGCTTAATTCACTGTGGTTCTAGCTGTTTCTTTGGTTTAGGCACGAATTGCAAAATCGATGCATTAATCAAAAACTTTCCTGATACTTCACTGCAACCAAACTCCATTCAGATCTATAATTAAGTGCTATATGTGTACAAAGAATTGATTTTCAGATAATTTTGTCAACTTGGTTTTATTGTGACTTCACAGACGATGCTTTTAGAGAAAATGAGGGTGACGAGGAGACCAGAAGGGGAGTCCACTTTCAACGTGTTTTACTACCTGATGGCTGGAGTAGATGGCGCTCTTAGGTCAGTATTGATGCTATTTAGCCAATTAAAATAACAAGACAGCTCTGTTCTGTATTTAATTAGTGACACACAAATAGTGCCTTGCAGAACTATTTATACCTTTTGAGTTTTTTCCACATTTTTATAAATTTGAACCACAAACAGCCATGTTGTTTTGATGATTTGTTTTGTCACCAACGCAAAGGAGTATTTAGCTGTAAACAAAAGATAACATGGTTTTTGAAAAATAATAATAAAAGGAAAGTTGCCGGCTTTAATACTTGATTAGGTTATAAAACAATTTCTGCATGCTTTGAACATTTCACAGAGCAATATTCCAATAATAATCTAAAAATGGAAATAGTATGGGACTGACAAATATACCAAGATGTTCCAGCTTGCATGCAAAACCCCATTTGAAGTGGAAAACAAAAAATGGATATAACACTGAATGTGGCAGAACCATTGTCATTCAGTGGGAAAGCTTTTGGAGTCATTTTAAAAAGTATTGACCGATACTTTGTAAATATAAATGTCTGCATGAAAGCTAAGTATCATTTGCCTTCCATTTTAAAAACGTTGCACTGGTTTGTGTTTGTCCATCTAATCCCCTAAATAATGTATCAAAGATTTTGTTTAGAATGGGACAAAATGTGAAAAAGTCGGATGGTTTGAATACTTTCGCGGGGCTCTACATAGTGTGTTTCAATAATATTCTGTCAGCTGTCATTTCCTTATCTTTTTTCCCCCCATCAGAACGGAGCTGCACCTCAACCACTTTGCTGACAACAATGCATTCGGAATCACGCCGCAGAATAAGGTAAATGCTGCCCCGCGAGCGGAGATTGGCCTTTGAAGATATTACTTTGACCTCTTATAAAGCCGAAGTAATCTTTATAAAAATCTGTTAGGCAGAGGATAAGCAGCGGGCCTCTCAGCAGTTTTCCAAACTGCAAGTAGCCCTAAAGGTCCTTGGGATCAGCGCGGATGAGCAGCGGGCCCTCTGGCTGGTTCTTGGGGCCATCTATCATCTCGGAGCAGCTGGAGCTACCAAGAGTAAGATTTATTTACATCAAACAAGGAAAAAAAAAAAATAAATAAATAAAACATTTCTCCCCTTCATAGTGGCATCATTACTCGTAGTAATAATGACAATAATAATAGTGTGTGAACTATTAAAAATCTTTTTAAGTTTGGAAAACACCCCCCTTCCAATTCCCCTCCACCATTTGCTATTTTTTTCAGCAGCTTTTTACTTGATGTGTCAATGTTGAGGCTGCATTTTGAAACCATCACTTGTGTGATGCAAGAAAGATGTAACCGAGGCAGCTGAATTATGCATTTGCACTTAGAAAGAGATGTTGCACAGATCATTACACTGAGCTTCACCAATCTGCAGCCCTAAACGAAATATCACATTGTTGGGGAAATGTATGCCTTACAACTAATACTACTTGCAAATGAAAAGGTGAAGAAATAATTGAATATCTACACTAGTTAGGGTTATGACTACTGTGTGAATGTTATGCTGGCTTTTGTTTTTTTTTTCACTGTTTCAAATGTTTTCCCTTGGTGTACAATGCTTATACAGTTTGCAACAATAAATGGAATGGCAGGGAAACGGTTCAAAACATTAGCAATTCATGTTGCAACTGATTAGGTTATATCTTTCAGAAATAGTGGAAGCAGATGTTAACATAAACATTAGAATGAATATTACAGCATTCACTGTAATGCTCTATTTGATCTTGATTACAGAAAAAACTATTAGACTTTGTTTTGGGTTCACTTCAGTCACATTGAGATGGAAAAGGGGGAAAAAAAAGAAAGGAAGAAAATGTTAACAGGGAGATAGAGAGGTAAGGATAGAGGAGAGGGAGAAAGTTCAAGAGAATATAAGAAAATGCACTAATAATTTGCTTCTACAAATTCCTAGTTCTTCAGGCTAATCTGTTCTGAATACCTTGTCCTGTATTGCCTACATGGCTTTTGGTAAGCGTTAAAAAAAGACTTCAATGAGGGTTTTCTTCTTCCTGACCAACACTTTTCAGGTTTTTTACTTGGAATGCAAAATTATGGACTATTTTGTATTGGTCTGTCACACAGTCTTAGTGAAATACATGGTTGTAACATGACAAAAAAAAAAAAATCAAATTTTGATATTTACATTTCCGTCCTCTGCATCACATCCTCATAGGGTCTTAGAAATGGACCTTATCATATCCAAACGAAGTCTTTAGGATTTGATCTTACAAAATATGTTTCTTAATGAGTGTCACCAAAATGCACTGAACATAACATACAAGTCACAAAGACTGCACAGGCTGCACGGGGTGAAGCATGTGTTTTTTGAAACATTTCTTCACCCTTCATTACGTCTGCACAGTTGCGTATGCAGACTAGCTCGCCCAATTAGTGTCAGTGATCCCCTCCAGCTGGCTACCAATCTTTCTGATGGCGCCATAACACCATTAGGAACTAATTTTAAAATATTCCCAGTACTGGATATCGTCTGTGAATGCAGAATCAAACTAATGTTCTTACGATCGGCATGACATTTAAATTTGGGAAGGTTTTCGTCAGAACTATTCTTCTTAATAAGGTGTGCTGTATGGTGATAAAGTTCTAGAACCATAGATGCAACACAGGGATAACAATTTGACTTGTGTACATTCAAAAGTTATGTTTATTCATTAGAATATTCTGCACTTCTGAAAACATGTTTGTTGCCTCGCTGACTGCTCCAGAATACTTCTAAAATCAGTTTTTCAGCAGTGTAATCTCATTTTGTAACACAAGAGGGCAGCAATGATCTCTGTTTACCCATAGCCACGTCAAGGAGCCATGTAAAAGGAGCTTGCTTTTGTGTTTACTGTACTGTCAATCCATTTATCTGACAAGTGTTAATTGGAAAAGGTTTACCCCATAATTGCTGTTGTTGAAGCACATGTGTACAGATGGATATAGTTCATCTTTTAAAACCTTTCCCCTCCATACCTGTTTTGACCCTGTAAAATAAGGCTACAATGACAAAACCAGCTTCTTCTTTTTTTGATGTCTAAAATAATTCCCGATTGAGCCGCCTATCATTCAAAGCAAATATTTAAAAGTCTTTGCTTGACTCCACAAATGTTCTGCTACGCATTAGGAGACGCACGCAAGTGCTCTGTCGCAGTGATGAAACCGATAGAGCCCACTGCTTTGTTTTTTTTTTTTTTTCTGCGTGTAATCCCCAAAGTTATTCTCTGTCAAAAGACTTAGAAGATACCAGTTCATGGTGGATTATAACTGGAGTTTTTTACTGCTGTGTTGGATGTCATCATTATTTTTAATAGATTAAAGAGACACTTGTGTCTCCCAAATGAAGTTCCCAGTCAGGTAAATAAATTATTCTTCACTAATTGCATTTATTCCCATGGTGGAGTTCTTTTTTTTTTTGTAAACTTGTAGATGAACAAGGTTATATTTTCTTTTCAGTGATGGTTCAGACTTTTTTTTTCTCGTTTTTTAACAGTTTGTCATCAGCTCTGCCTGCAGTGCCTTGCAAAAGTATTAACTTGCCTTGAGCTTTTTCTGAACAGCTACGCGTAGGTTTCAGTTTTCTTTACAATTAAAAATCTGAAAAATGTGTCATGCATTGTCCCCCTTCCATCCCACCAGATGGACTTTCTATTAACAGNATACATCTAAAAGTTGCAGGATAGTAGAGCTCAAGGATTTGACTTGGGCCCCCCTCCTGTAGTTTGAGATAGTTTATAATGCAAAATATCATACTTTGTGGTTGTAATATGACAGAATAAAATCCTCACTATATGTTAATATTTTGGCAAAGCAGTAGCAACAAGCAGAAATAAATTTTTAAGTAATTCAGGGATGCTTCACTTATGTTTAGAATTATGTTTCTTTTAAGGCAACAGTTTTTTTTTTCCTCAGATTTAACAGGTTTTCCAGTAAGGCTTTGATTGGAGCTGTGTGAATGTCAGTGTTTCCAGTAAAATTCTAAAAATCTCATATTCTTTTTTTCTTTTTCTTCTTACTTGACTTCCCATCCATAGCGTATGCTCCCACATATTTTAATAAGACTCTGATGCAAAAGTTGGACCCCCTTAAACAAATTAATCTGCTGAGTAACAACAAAGAACCTGAAGCATGTTTCACCTAATCAAGAAAGACAAGGAGAAGGAAAAGGAGCTGGGCAAAAAGGAAAAGAAGGACAAGAAAGAGAAAAAAGAACGGATGTCCCAGTCAGAGTTGAAAAGCCTGGAAGAGATGAGCATACGTAGGGGTCTCTTCCATGTGAACAGAGCGAGCACCAAGAGGCAATCTAGGACCAAGCTAGAGATCTCTAACCCTATTCCAATTAAAGTGGCTAGTAACACAGAGCTTTCTCTGACAAGTGTAGAGAAAGATTATCTTCCCAATACCCAGGAGCCTGACGCAAGACAAACGTCTGCAAGTACCTCTGGTGAAGATCAGATTTGTAATCAAGTGGAACCTCAGCGCTGCTCTGTAAAGGAGAGAGCAGCTAAATTTGGGGAACTGGCTAAGACCAATTCATCAGTGAGTCAGAGGCAAGCAACTATGAGTCAAAAGAGTATAGATGGTAGCAACCCAAGTCTCTCAGATCAGAGCAGGTCTACCTTCAATTCAGTGTCCTTTCCCAACCCAAAAGGCACTGCTAAGGTTCACGTTCCTGAGATTGTAGAGAAGACCTTCCCTGGCGTAGACCTACAGTTGCCTGTGCTCATCACTCCACCAGTACCAGATCCAAGAGAGCTTGAGATTCAGAGGCGAAACACAGGGGACTTTGGCTTCTCTTTGAGGAGGACCACCATGATTGAGAGACAACAGGACGGAAGCGTGTGCCGGCAAGTTGTACATTTTGCAGAACCAGGCGCAGGTACCAAGGACTGGGCTTTGGGCCTGGTTCCAGGAGACAGGCTTGTGGAAATCAATGGAATCAACGTGGAGAGCAAAAACAGGGATGAAATTGTGGAGATGATCCGTCAGTCAGGAGAGGCAGTCCGGCTAAAGGTGCAGCCGATTTTGGAGCTTAGCGAGTTGAACCGCAGCTGGCTGAGGACCATTCAAGCTCTGCCCAAAGATATCTTCGATGTGAGTACAATTTTACACCTACTATTCCAAGTGCTTTCCTGTTTTTGCCTTGGGCTATAATTATGTGATGGGTCTTGTGGTCATTCCTACTTAGAAGAATTCCTCTGTACTTATCCAAAGTAATTGGTCAGTGCACTCTTTTAACCATGCAGTCTATAAACCCAAATATCAGATAACCTATTTACTCGTCAACATCATTTCTTTTGTCATTATGCTTCTATTATTGATTAGGGATGTTGTCAGAAGTCAGAGAGGCTTCTATCTCAATGTAGTGTCACATTTCCTCGTAACAAGTCATTGAGAATGTTCTGGCATTGAGAATACCTAAATTCAAAGCATGTATTTTTTTTTCATTTTCTTCCAACAAACACAATTACATTTTAAAAGGGCACCAATAAATGCCAAACCAGCAAAGAACCTGGCTTATCAAATTATGGCGACCAAGAAACAGAATGGCAAACAAAAAGCTCACTAATATTTTTTTAAAACTGGACTATGAGAGTGATTTGACTGAGGGGACAAAAAAAGAGACATCTGGACATAAAACAAAAATAAGTAGAATGTGGCTTATTGACAATGATGCGATACCTTTGTGTTATCAGATTCTTTCATGATATATTTACTGCCTCCCCCTACTTTGGGTGAGTTTAAGAAAGGTTTCTTGCTGCACAGGGAACTCCAAAACTCCTTTTGCAAATGCAGCTTAATGCGGGTTTCCTAAAGTGAGTGTCTATGTAGTTCGGATGTATTTGTTGACAAATTAAGTTTGCTGGATGTAGCATTTTGTGCCATATTATTTTTACATTTACAAGAAGGTTTTAAATGTTTAGTACAAGATATTTTTATATTATATTATAAGATCACTGGTCTGCATGTAAGGATCTTAAACTCAGTTTAAAACTGATTTCATGCCTGGAATACAGACTTAATGAACTAATAATTGAGATTATAGAACATTAAAAAATTAAGCATTTTTGGATTTGCAGTGTTGTTTTTCCTGAGTCAGTTATCAGTATTTAAGCAAGAAAAAGATCCCCACCCCTTCATCTGTTATCTTTCTTCATGTCTAGATAATGGGTATAACTGTTATGACACCAGTAATGTGATTTTGTGCTTGCTTGTATGGGGGAGTGTCTAGCGTGTGTGTATGGGTCTGTTTTGAAAGAGAGAATGTGTTCGGGTGTACATATAATCCCCCAGCCCGCCCCCCATCCCTTTGAGACCAAACAATGGGACGCTGAAAGAAACAACGGCTCGAACGCCACCACAGCCGATGGCCATATGGTCTGGTAAGACTTGGCTGGCGGCCCGTTCGGAGCTCTTTTCTCCAGTATAATCGTGGGCAGCAAGCAGAGGGCCATTAAGTTAAACTCTTTATTAGCTGGCACAACAAACACCTTAATTTGCGCTTAGTGCTGTCTGTTGTCCTGGCAGAAGAGTTCAGAGAACAGGCTTGGTTTGGCCTGGTAGTATGCTATTAAGTCAGTTACATCAAGAAAGTTGGGTGAATTTGGTGAGTTTAGTTTGATGTACACACTAGAAAATACATGTACAGAGTTCATTTGCTGTTTTTAAAGAGCTGTTTGTCCTTTTCTACGTTGTTCCACATCCAGCCTGTCTAGCTAATTATGAGACAGGGCAAATGAAAGAAAATGTGCTTGTGAGGGTGACCCAGAACCAACAGAACTATTTATAGGTAGTTATAATAAGAACATGTTCTGAATCTGGAGCTCTGCTTCTCAAATTTGATTTGTGAAGCTTGACCATGTGGTATTTTATTAGTTTTTTTTCTGTTGTTTTATTGAAATGTGATTAACTGCCTCATGTACATGCGAAGATTGATGATGCTCTCTTGTGTGTCTGGTTGACATGGAGCTATAGCCAGATGATGATTGCAAGTGAGCAGTGACTTTGTGGAATGACTTTGTCATCAATGTGACGTTGCCCAGCAACCACTGTAACTGCAGGGAGAATACGATAATAATAAGCCTGTTACTGAACAAAAAGTGGCTGGACTGGTATCAGCTAAACACCTGCTCTCTTGCGCTGCACTGTCTGTCCCTTTTTTTTTTCCTGCTCTGCTTCATCATCATACGGTTTCTGATTACAACTCTGGTCTGCTTTTGACTGCTTAATACCCCCCTTAGTTTTTCACACTAATCTGTCATCACTCCTCCCTTCCCCCCAAAAAAATAAAATCTTTTTCTCAATCTAAATCCATCAAGCTCAAAATAAGTCTTGCATTATCTGATAAGATTAGCATATTTGTCATTCTTAAAAAGTCAGTAGCAGATCCCCAACAACTGTTTTACTGTTCTGGAGGCAAAAAGAGAGGCTAAACTTGATTAAAGTAGTTTAATTTTTTTGTATTGGCCTGTTGTATTTTGAGCTGTAACATCAAACACTTTCCTGCTGTATGTTTGAGCCAAAATCCATTTGAAATGACTTTGTTTTTGATATTTATTTAGTAATTATTGTTTGTTGTTTTGGTGCACATATCTGCATAACTGCTTTATATTATACTCCTGCATTTATAATGCATTGTATAGTTATATGAGGCCTGGTGGTGTATAGTTCACAAGTGGTTTTAGAAGACAGAAATTATTAAATGCCGTCATGTCTTCTACAACCTGTCTAGTCAGGTTGCATTATCCCCATTGTCAGTGGGCGGATACAACAGGGGAAGTAGTTTCAAACAGGAATTAGAAACAGGAGGAGTTTATTTGTATAAAATGACCTGGTTTATGACAAATCTTAAAAACACAAGGTCATTCTTTTCTTTCTATTCTATTGAACTCGTACGTAAAAACAGTAAGCAAAAAATTGGATCCTTTTATTTTGGGTCTTGAAAGCAACAGGAACTAAAAATCACATACTGTGTGACAGATACCTGACATTCCAGGGTGTGTTACAGACACCCATTAATTTTCCTTGAGGTGTATTTACTTGCTTGACACCTACTTTTCTTGTTGGCAATTAGGAACTGTGCTTGTACTGCATGTACATCATTAGTTTTACCACCAAATGTGTGAGAAAATGTTCATGCTTTAGAATCAATTCTGATCTTTGATCTCTGGTTAGACTGGAAGACGTAACTTTGTGTTACACATTTTAATGTATTTTGAAATTATAATCACTTTAATTCTATTAGTTTAGAATCCACAACACAGGTATTTAGCAAGTCAATCACGCCCAATTCATATTCAATTAATTTCAATTTAAAATTACTTAATTAAATGTTATTGCTCATATTAGCCATGTTTCTTCAGAGATTTGAAGAGGCTGTTTGGCTGTGAGCAGGAAGGATGTCCTGTAGCAGCCTGTATCGCGGCAGTTCTGAAGAAGCCTCCGATTGAAGACACTGTTGTTGTGTGACAGTCTCATGAAGAGGATACTCAAAGATGTTTTCTTTATTTTTAAGAAGAAATAATCATGACCACACCATAATCATTATTGATTCCACAGTCATGCCTTGAACAGAAGCAACCTGCTTCTATTGTTTAGCCTTTGCAAGGCTAAACAACTGATGTTGTTGCCCCAACAGATGATTTCAGAAAAGATTACGCTCTCTACAACAGACTTATAGTAGAAATGCAGCATCTTGCCGCAAACACTGAAAGACCTAAGCTTCCTAAAGACGTGAAGTCTGCTCTGTCCCTTCCTGTAGGTACTGTGGTCGCTGTGGTATCTGCAGTTCAGTTTGTATTCCAGGTGAACACTGACTGTATTTGTAGTCCTCAACCACCTTCACTTCACTTCAGCCACCCTTGAATAATTAAAACTTAGCCCCCCCTGTAGAAACACTTAGAACTGCCTATATTCAGTAGTCGACACACCACATGTAACTTAATATGCATTGATATGTACAATGAAAACATCCTGGCACTACTGCAGAAGCTAATATTGTCAATCCTCGTTATTTCAGTTATTGGGGTTACTGTCAAACAGCATCAAGGACTTCAGCTCCTTGACTGGCTACTTTGTCAGTGCTAGCAGTAGCATTGTGCCAAGTTCCATCTTCCCAAGCTGCAATTTCTCTTGAATGTTTTAGGTATGCACTACAAAATTAATTGGTGAATAGGTGGATTTCTGCAAATAAGTTGGAGTTGTTTCACAGAAAAATTCGGAAATGCTGAAATATGAATAGGCAGAGGCCCACTGTATAATCAAAATCAGTTCATTTTAAAATGCTATTTGATAAAAAAAAACAAAAAAACAAGCTGTCTATTATCCTGAGCTAGTATATGGTGATGGTGAAGGGGAGTCACTCCTTTTTGGCAATAAGAGCCCTGCAGCACAACCCGTCGTGTAGATAACTGCTCTGTCAGTTGAGGCTTCCGTTGGCTCAGCACCATTTTACTGCTGCGACTCACCATGCTGGTACATGCTTCTGTACTTTATCCCTGGGACATTAACCTTGCATACAAGAAAAGTGTAAAGTCTGCTGTTAGTCTTCGCTTTATGTTACAGTTCATGAGCCAGGTAACTAAATTCAAAGTACGGAAGGGTTTATCTGGGTCAGAATCACTGGTTTCTGTGCTGTACAGTGTTTAATCTTTACTCTGTGCAAGCCATGTGTGGACAAATAGTCCACACATTGCTGCGTCCCAGTAACAGACTCCGGGGATTAGCAGTCTGTGCTAGACAAAGCAGGAATGCTGCATGTGTGACTGGATACTGCTCGCTGTTAACATTCAAATGTATGGGCTTAGCAAGAAAATTTATCCTCTTTTATCTGTTTGGAGCGTTTTACAGGAAGGCTTAATTTTTGCACATGTTTGACTGGACATTTGCATTTATATGTAACACCAGATGCCTTTGCTTTTATCATGTCTGGATCCAAAATGCACTTGATTTGATCACCAGATAGCTGATGTTCAGATGTTTGTGAATAAAGTGCTTGATTGGGGTGATTCATTCCTACCTAGTTCAGCCAGTTTCTGTGTTTCCTTGTCTTTGTTTCTCTGCTGCGTGCCAAGCTGACATTGAGGTAAATATCCGCCTTTTAGTCATTCCTCCCTAAATGAGGAATGACCCAACTGGTTTTACAACAATGACGTTTCAGACATTTTTTTTTTTTAGTTTTAGAGACCGGATAGGTAGGTTTAACTTTAATGTCAATTAGTTAAATACATTACTAATAAACTTTGGTATGTTGTGTTTGGTTGTTCCTTTTCTTGCAAAAAAGCAACATAGCATAGAATGTAGGTCAACAGAGTGCAAAACCAGACCATGGTGTGAACTGTAGGTATATAGCTCCCTCTTGTGGTTTTAAATATAAAGTAACCAACATGTCATACAATTTAAAGATGCATCGTGGCCTTGGGTAAAAGAATTTACGCTGTTTTTTATGACTTAAAAAGCCTTTTACTAAAATATCTTTCCATTAAAGTAACCAGATATGCGTTGTTCCATTGTTTTGTTTTTGTTTTGTTCATAAGAACCTTCTGGGAGGCTTAAAAATGTTTAAGCACTGCTTGATTAGTAAGTCTTTATTTTGGATTCTTTGTCACGAGGAGGCCAACGTGGCAGTGAGATAAGGCGGTAACAGTAGTTTTGGAAACTCTATTAATATCCCCTCTGTATTTCAGCAGCTGTCCCTCTTCCATCCCCCGGCCCAGCTCTTCTCACATTACTCCCCCCTGCTCTCCATCCCCCAGTCTCACTGTGCAGCTCGGACTATGTCCCCACCCTCGAGATCACCCTCCCTCTCGGGGCTTTGAGTGTGCATGCTCCCGTCAGATTCAGGTCTTACCCTACCTTTAGGTGTGACTGGACCGCTCCTGCGTCTGAGGCAAGATCAGAAGGTTAACCAGGCCCAGAGAGGAGGTAATGGGTTTGAACCTCTGGCAGATTGAGTGTGCTGTATGAGTGGGGTGATCTTCTCAGGGCTAACCTCTAGCACTTCCATTAGAGCTCTGATAGGGTCTTAGAATGGCCTCCTTTGCTACTCAACCTACTATTTATAGGAGTGGACGCTGATGAAAGCAGGGCCTGAGATGGTGGAGTAGTTGCTGTGTAGCTAATTCTTGCTGTGGTATCACCTTGTTTTAGTTTAACTTTTGAGAAACTGCTGGAAGTTCTAAAAACTTTTAGAAATTATATACACGTCTGTGATATATTACTATTATATAGTGTTTGTTGCGGTTTTTGTACTGTTGGAAACATCTTTTGTGTCGTTTCCTCTGTCATGGATTACCCAATTTGTTCTATTCTTTTTAATGGAACACGTCTAATATATAGTACATTTACTGCATTGACATAATTTCATCATTTTATTCATGTTCTTTTTATTGTCAGTGCTTTACAGTCTCTCTGATCTTTTGCTGAATAACCCGTTGTGCTGAAATAAAGTCTACAGTATTCCATCGCTTATCCCTGAACTTTATTTCTCTTTCATTTTAGCCACAACCTTCATCCCTTCTTCTCTGGGTGACTCCCATTTTCTCCCTCATTCCATTATTTTGTTCTCCATATTCCAGTGTAAATCCATGACTTCTGGCCTGTCACCATGGCGTACAGATCACGCTTCTCCTTCTGGGAGCAAAAGGTGTTTCACCTCTGCATCATGTTGATTGTTGCCTGTACATAAATATTTATTCTGATGTGTAGAGTGTTGGTTTGCATAGTGTGATCATTCTGTTTTTTGTTTGGCTATGTCTTTTTATATAGGCTAAAGTTGAGAACAAAACAGAAGTAAGTTGTCTTTCAGATGCATGTGTTGCCAGCACGTATTCATTTAATGTCTGCTTGGTTCAAATATCACAATGAGCTATATTGAAATAACTTGGAGTGGTTTTGAGAGTTTAGCTTTTCATTTTAATGTTTAATGCAGTTTCTTGTTAAGACATTGTTTTTGTTGACAGAACTGATAATGGCATGTTTGTTTATGAGAAGTTTTACACATTTAAAAGAATTATCCAAGCAATCTGACAAAACAAGGGGGTAAATTAATTGCTAAAGTTCTAATGTCACATGTTTTGGTGAAATAAATTGTTTCTCTAATGGATGGAGCATTTAGATGCACTGATTAGTATTTTGTGCTCAATTTCTGATTAATACTTTTGCAAAAACCTTATCTGGTTCTGATTTCAGCTGACTAAAATATTGTAAGCAATTAAATTCTTTTTTATGCTTTGTGGAAAAAATGTCAAAATAATCTCCTAACACTAATCCTAAAATAAAATAAAACATTAATCTTCACTGATGCTGAAGCTGGTTGAGCCTTCCTAGTCATTAAGAACCTCAAGACCGAAGAGTGTTCTCAGCATGGCATAGTAGTGTTTAGATAAGATGTGATTATTGATCAGAAAAAAAAAATATACATTTTTAGTTTCTGACTGGCCAATCACCATTTAGAGCCAGCCAAGTTTTAAATCCAACACCAACCAATTTCTTAGTGCACCTCTATTAATTCCTTAAATGCAAAGCATGAACAATCAATTAAGGATTATATTGGAGTCATTGACCCTTCACCCTAATATTTGCAAGCTGGAGCACTTTTCTTCACCACTTTTATTAGCAAGTAGAGTTTCTGGGGCTATACTGCCACCAAGACTGTTATTCAGAAAAATTACTTCTCAATATGCATGTGCATATCAATTTAAACTTTCCCATTAACTTTTAAATTTGAAATTGTTGGGCTGTGCTGAATTTATTGGCCTGACAGAATTACTTGACCGCAAGTTTAAAATATGCAAATTAAAGTCCAGCTTAGAGCTCCATTCAGAATAATCTCCTTGAAACTTTCTCAACTCAGAACTTGCTTGCCCCAAACTGAGAGTTTTTTTTTCTTCTTCTTCCTGTATCAACCACCAATGGAATAATCTATACCATCTTACTTTGCTTCTGTCCAGTCTGACAGTAGTCAGCCTCAGTCAGTCACTAATCCTGTCGCAGACACAGCCAGTGGTCCACAACTGACTGCATCATCAGCTGAAGGGTCCAAAAGTAACGGTGCCATGGTGGGACCGGATACTCCTGAGCAGGAGGAGAGCACTGGTGGTAAAAAGGTGGTACGAGTTGTGAGGAGAGTTGTCAGGCGGGTGGTGCCTGCTGGTACAGAAGAGCAGAGTCAGCCCACAGCATCGAATACGACTCTAACAAAACCTAAGGCTGCTGGAGAGGACAAAGATGACATATCTGTGGGACTGGCCAGTTTGATGGGCAGAGTTCGAACCAAGGAGCACCGACCTCGCACCCGCACTCAGGACCGCAAAGAGGATACAAAAGAGGAAGTGAAGCAGCAAGAAGAGGAGGAGAAAGAGAAGGCAGAAGAAGAGGAGGTAAAATCATCAGTGGAAAAACAAGAAGAGGTCTCATCTGTTGCACCAACTGCAGCTCCAAACCCAGTGCCACCAAAGGCAAACCCCCTCACCCCTCCACCTGGTTTTTTACCCCCTCCAAAACCAAATCCTTTGGTACCACCTGCTGGTTTCATTCCTGCACCCAAACAGAATCCATTGACTCCACCACCTGGTTTTATCCCTGCCAAACTGACCAGCCTAGCACCTTCCAAACAAAATCTCTTGATGCGACCTCCAGGGTTCATTCCTGTTCCAAAGACAGATCCTCTGGCTCCTCCTGCAGGCTTCATCCCAAAGCCTCGTCTGTTTGGTATAAAGAAACCAGAGGTATTGAGTTAACATGTGCATGTTTGCCTTTTTCTCTGTGTGTAGCATGCTTTTTAACAATAATACACAAGGAAATCATCACGTAGATACATTGTCCTCCAACATCAACTTGAACAAAATTGTTTTAAAAAAAAGAATTGTAACGTTTTATTTCACATATGGAATCAGTCTGCGTAATCTTTACTGTTAGCAAAATCACTTTAACAAGATAGTTTTTATTGCATAAAAACACTTGGTATAACAAAGACACCCTGAGTGATTAGAAGCAGAGGGCATGCACAAGCTCATGATAAGGCTTCATCAGTGTGTACTCATTTCCTGCACTGTGGTTGTCTGGCCAGTTCAAACTGTCTGTGAGCACTGAGCTGTGACTCCTTACCATCACTTTCTGCCAGAATAGATATGGGGCTTTGTTCTGTCTGCCATAGGCAGGTAAGTAAAGCCTTTAAATATTTCTTAAGGCACATTTTTAAATAATCAAGACAAAAACACTTGTGGTGTTCTCTGAAGTAATTAGTTGCTTTTGTCATACATTTTATATTACCTTTTGAGAACCAGAAACAATGTATTTTGTACATTGTTCAGGCTTATGGGTAAATAATTTTAGTTTAGTTCAATCATTTATTAGTTTCTTTTTTGTTTGACATAATTTGCATTGCCATAAGATGTCCATGAAATATGGAGTACAATGAGGTAATTGGCCCACAAGGCCAGACTCCAAGTAAATTACCCCAGAAATGCGCCATCTTGATAAGATACCGGTAAATGGTGTTACATAGGAGCAGCATTACCAAGGCTTAAATTGTTTTTTCAAGGCTTATTCTGCTCTTTAGGAGAACCACTTCAGTGTCTAGCAATAGCACATCTTATGGAAATGGTCAGCTCATTATTTTCGTTTGCCGACAGCTGTACAGTGAGGATGATGTGATCGGATGTGACAATGAGCATTGTCCATATTTGTGGTTACATTTTAAGAGCACAAAGTTGACCCGTGCCTCGGAAAGCTATTTCTATTGTGCCAGAAATGCGTCAACATTTTATATATGTTTTAGCAATCTGTTTAATACACTATTGACTGACTAACGACATCATAGTTTTGGATATTTATTTAGAAACATTTTAAAATATCCTTACCGGTAAGACACATTCTCTGGATTGACATATCATGATTCTCTGTCTGCATTGGGGCAAGTATTAATGTTTGGTGCTGAGGCGATTATGGTGTAGGTTGCAGCAAACGGTAGCTTATAAGGCGTCTGACATAATCTTGTCAGCAGACAGAAGCAAATATGGGGCAAAACTGAATATACCCCTGTAGTTGCTAAAACTGTGTACAAGTATGTTTCATTGAAGTAATGTCAGCCGGAAACGTGTATACATTTTTTTTGTTTTTTGAGAACTTTTCATTTCCATAAAGCACTTCAATCAATTGCAAGTTACAGAGTTTACTAAGTCTTAAGTCCAATTCACATCTTTTTAAGAGATTCCTCTTGCTGAATACTGGGTGTTACAGCGGCCAGTAGATATGTAAAGTGTTGATTCAGTTTAGAAGGCTTTATTTACAATAGATCTCTTTATTTTTTACGTCCAACATTATCCTTAAATTGCTTTAATTCTTAAAGTTTTGGTAAATTCTTATTTTTTAAGTAGGGTCATTACAGGCGCATAAATAGGAAAAATAAAGATGCGTTCGTTTTCGCAGCTCTTGTCCCTTTATGACTTCTTAAGAGCTAATTTCGATTAACTCCGCTCTGGTTCCTTGGGAAGAACATCCTGCATGTTCAACTAAGGCTTGTTTAAATTTTTCAAAATTACCCTCAAGAAATTAGCAGCAAATTGTTGTTGATACAACACAGATAAAAGCTGCGAACCATTTTATTCATTAACTGCACCTCCTAATGAAGCAATTTTCTTTAACAGCCATGTTCATTTCCTGATTGAGTCAACCGGAACACCAAATTACATGGGAGTGGCAGTAGCTGTTTTAGACTAAGGTTAAAATAGAATGCAGCCTAAAACATAATTGTCAACTGTACTGCCATCGCCTCATCTTAATGTCATCTCTGTGTGCGCATGTTTTTCTCTGTGTGTTTGTGAATATTTGAATAAATGATGTAAGGTAAAGGAGACGTCTTGCTCCCCTGCGGTGCCCAACGGTAAACCATCCCCTGCTGCACAGGAGAATTCTGCTGCAAAGGTACACATTACAGTGTGTGCTTTTCACATTTAGAAGTACTACATATTTTTCTTTTTCACCATATTCTTTTATTTGCTATCAGTTATCAGTTTTTCTTCCAGCAGACAGTTACACGGGTTTCTTTTGGTCCATTAACATTACCTTCTGGCTGTGGATTTGCAATTGTTGCTGCTCGATTTTAGGCTCCTGAGCTGATTCCGTCTGAGGACGACCACAAGCGTGTCAGGAAGATCTTCACGCTAGACGGCAATAATGTAACTTATCTTTGCCCTGTTGCTGGTCTTTATTCGGCATGCTTGGTCGGGGCTTTTCTGACTACTAGCTTGACTCCGTTGCTTGCTTATCCAGACAGAAGGCAATTTTTCTGACAAGCTTTCAAATTCTGGAGTTAATCTGCCGAAGGACACAAGTCATATAAGTCATATAAGGTTCCTATTACTGAATCCTGACAGCAACAATATGAATCTATAATTTTTGCCAATTTTGGATCACACAGTTACAGTTAGAAGTTTACATGCGCATGTCTCGGGCATTGATATCCGATAAATTTGGACATTTCAAATATTTGATGCAATATTTATGCTACAGAGAGGGGCTGTTGTAAGTTGTAACGCAGAGAGGCCACATTATTGACATATAAAATGTTTGGGGTGGCTATTAGTTTTGGTCTTGTCATTTCTTTGGTTTTCTTCTTACAGTTAGGCACATCAATACAATATACTTGTCAAACTTTGTATAGATTTTGTCTGGGTTATTTTTGGAAAGCAGTATAATATAATGGTATTTTGCACAATTCTTCACAGCTGTGAGTTTTCCAAAATAAAATTGACAGTGGGGGGAGCACAGGAGTTGTCGTGTGATATTGACATCAGCACCATGCAAAAATAACTTGGCTTGGAAGTCTATGTACCATTCTTTTGGGAACAGTAATGGCAAATTACTGGCCTGTTAGATCAGCCAGTGCCTCAAATTTAAATATGTATCTCTCACCTCTTCTTCTCGGAAATTATTTCTAATTATTGTTTACACTTTGAAATCCTGTTTCTTGTTGGTCACACACCATACCTACATCACTTTCCCGACCCTCAAAGCTTTCCTTGGGGTCAGCACTATAGCAACTGTCAAACGTGGTGGTCACAGTATCAATTCAGTTTGCACCAGACTGACAACAGGCTTGTCAGTATTACCTGAATACTATTGCTTTCAAGAAGTGTGTCTGTGGCACAACACCAAGTAGTTTAAATGAACATTACCATTTCTGATTAGACATAAATATGGACTTGCAATTAAACCAACATTTTTATTGATGATTATAAAAAAAGTATGTGGTTTCTCTCCATAATAAATTCAAGTTTGTTCACCAAAGTCTTGATTTTAAAAATCAGTGACTTATGATCAACCAGCTATGGAAAACAAACTGTTAAATGCATTATTAAACACCCCAGGTTTTTAGTATTCATGCCCATGATGATTGCATGAATCTTCTGACTGCTAAACATAAATGCTTTCTAGATTTACGGTTTAATAACTAGATGAAATGGGAGGAAGTGAGAGTGGTTCTGATAATCTTTGGATCGTTATTTGTTGGTCATTCTTTAGTAACATCTCTTATATGAAATGTATTGTATTATGTATTTTTGTGAAGTAGCTACCCTGCGCTGATATAACTATTTTGCCACTTCTGGATGTTATGGCCATGAACTGCAATCAGTTATATGTGTGTCTAAAGTGCAAAGAACTCTTTCTGCTCATCTTTTCTTCTTCCTTTGACCTCCAAAAGTCTGATTTTTCTTTTGCTTTTTTGTGGGCCGCTGGATCCTGCCTTGCTCCTTTGTGTTTGCTCTCTGCATGGTTAGAGGCCCAGAGGCCACAGAGTTTCTCAGGTACGGCTGCTTTTACTGTGGACTCAGTGCACTCCTTAAGGCATTGAGTGCTGGAGTTAAAGCATGTTTTCCTCCACTGACCTCTCTGTGGCCTATGTTACCCTGCCTGCCTGCTTGTCTTTGACTTCCTGCTGTTTTCTTGGTTTGTGCAGAGGTTTGAAAAATACTAATATGAGATTATGACATAAACCAATGGGAGAGAGGAGGGGCAGTTGGAATTCTCTTGTCTAGGGTTCTTGAACAGGTTTAAGAAAGTGTCAACAAGTTTATATTTACATCGGTTCATATTGCATTGTGTACAGTCTTTGAATGCACATGTGCATTAAGTATTTCCAGTATTAAGCTGGAAATGGCATAGTCTTATTTAATCAGATTGGTTTGTGAGATAAAGGTTATTTTCAGAATTAATGTAGTAATAAACCTTACAAGCAAAAAGTAAAACATAAATGCACTCAATATTCATGCTTATCCATTTCTTTACACTGTAAAACAATAAAATGATATCAGATTAAACAGGCTGTTTCAATTAAAAGCTAAACTTTCTAGAACAGAGCGCAAAGAATTTTGTAAGTTTTTTTTATAGCCCATTTTATTTTAACTTTTTGTGATCAAGCAGAGGATGAAAAATCAATTCACTGTGTAATTTGCATTTTTAAAACAAATACTCGCAAAACTCTAGTTATGCAAATGAGCAAGTGCTTGCAGGCCTTAATGAGCAGCTGCACCTGGCTGATTTATGGAAAGTATTTCTTCGACACGAGAGCTGTCGGTTAAAACAATAGACGAGGTTATGGACCTCCTACGATACATGAATTATACATGGTGTGTGGCAAAAGATTTTTTTTCTCTTTCAAGCAAACTTTGTCTTCAAATCAGACGCAGTTGCAAACAAAGTAGAAATGTTTCAAATGGAAATCACGTCACTAGATGCTACATTTTTGGTCCCTCTATAATAGAGACCTGGAAAAAGAAATTGTCCAAAACATGAGACTCTTTGTAAGAGAAGGAACTGCAAGACAAAAGAAAATAGAATTAATGTAAGAAACAACAGAAGTTACACCCAAAATTCTCATAATCTGGGAAAAAGTCTTTCAATAAAATAAAACATCTTTTCAGAAGTTGTTAGTTCTGAATTTGGTACATCAAATCATTCTGAGTTCCACTTGATTTACAACAAAATCTTTTGCCACAGTTTTATTTTGTAATCACTTGATGTGTGGCAAAAAATATTTTCTCTTCCAAGCAAACTTTGTCTTCAAAGCTTAACATTTTTTGACTTTCTCTGAGTGCTTCACAGTACTGGTGCAGAAAGCCCAATGATGGAACCGATTCATTAGTGATGATACAACCAGTGTGACAGATACTCAAATAAAAGGCTTTGTAAAGGTTTCTCTGATTGCTCCTTTTTTGAAAGATATTTCTCTTTAGAAACTATAATTATAAGCTTTCCAAATATTTCTCTCCATCCCTCCCGCTGTGAGCTATGAATGATGTACTTTAGAAGCACAAGCAAAATTTCGCTGTGTGCAGTAGAGCAGTTGCTCTAAAAATGGGTTTTACTTATTTAAAACAGACAAATAATTCAGAGTAGATATTTCAGCATCTTTTGTTAGAAGTTAGCACAACTGGCTTGGAGACTTGCCAAAGGCTGTCGATATTTCCAAATCTAGCATAACCCAAAAAGAACAAACAAAAAAACAAAGTGACATTCTGCGGAAAGCTCCCCCTCATGTTTTTGGGAGGAAATTACTTTCTTTTTAAGGTCTTCATTGTATTTTCAATACTTTTGTTTGGTGAGGAAAAAACAGGGTGGGTTTATTCTGACCAGCGGATCTTTGGATAGGACTGTTTTAAGCTGAAAATTTCCACCAGGAGATATTAACATTGAGAGTTCTGTTTTACACCCAGAGTGGCATCTCAAATTAATGCCTCTGTTGCAGATAATATTTGCTTGGCAGAATAAAACATGAGTTTGTACTTGAACACCAACTACAGGAGTTGCTCTATTTAGCCTCTAATCCTAACAGAGTTGTTTGCATTTCCCTGCATTTTAAATTTTTTTTTTATCTTTTGCTCTTGCTGAAGTGTTATTTTTTAATTACTTACAATTAATCAGTTAATCCACTATTATTTGTTTCACTGCTGTGCACTTCGGTCTATTTTGGTGATTCCAAATGAAAGTGACATTTACCTGTCGATTATGATCCTTCCCTTTTCCAGTCCAAGATTGTTGAGGATCCAGTGGCCATCCTTCAGGCAGCACACTTGGCTGCAACCAAGGTCTGACCGTAACTACGGCCGGTTGCAGTGCTGATTGCATGATTTCTTATATTGTTGTCTATTCAAATGTAAGAGTATACAATTAAAGGCAAAATAAGTACACAGGTGTGATGGCAGAGTAACGCAATAATAACTTTTATTGCAAGAACCCTGTGAAAAATAACTGCTTTTTTTGTGTGTCCTTGTTGGATCAGATTCTAACAAACATGATCTTTATATCTGAAGAAAGAAGCAATAAAAATATTTTAAACATGTTTTATTTCATGTGGATTTCAACTGTGTGCTATATCAAACTCTAGGAGAGAGAAAAGCCAAAGTGTTTTGTTTTCATTTTTATTTGATCTCCCACAAGATGATGTAGTTTTCTGTGCATGACTTTTCTCTTGACATTTTGACCTGCTTGTACTCGGTTCTGTTTCTTTTAGTCAATCAAAGCAGGGTGTTTTACTTTGCGTGATGTTCTTGGTGTGGATAAAACAAAACAAAAAAAAACTCGTCTTGCCTTCTGCCTGTGATGTCTTCAGAGGGAAGATGTAATATTAATCCTGACTGAGTTGAGTGAACACTTAGTAAACACTGCGTGCTTTAAATTTGTATTGGAAGGTAAGCCATAAAAACTGAAATGATTTTGTAGAAGCCTACTGAATAATGCATTCAAGTTGTGAAACAAGAAAACAGACCAGTGCTGTACTTATCATACATGTACTTTAATAGCAGTGGAGAGATACAGCTGTAGAGTATATTAATTACAGATGCACCATTAGGAATTTTGTGGCCAGTTTCCAGGGTTTCTGTTTTGCGCAACAGCAATTTCTCTTTAACAGCTACAACATAAAAACGAAGAACAACATTCAAAACGTCTTCCTACCATTGGCATACATTGGACGGGAAGAGGTGATGTCACACTGTGTGAGAGAACAGTAGCTGTGAAATGAGATTTGATTATTTAAAAAAAAAAAGCAAATCATCATAGAGTTGACATTTCAAGGTGTTTTTTAGCATCTTCTAATCACTATTGGCACTTTCAAAGTAGCTGTATTTTTTAACTACTTCTCCATGTCTTTGCATAAGGATGAAGCCTTTTCCCTGAGATATTCAAAAGCCATGAAAGACAGTTGTTTAACGCTAAAGGGGATAAAGCAAAGCAACAATAGATGCTTCCACTATCAAAATCTTTTCTTGAAAATTGTTTTTTTTTATAGGGGTAAAAACAAATTACCAGGGTAGAAATTTGACACAAGAGGGAGTAACTACTACACCCAAAGTAATATTTCATGGTTTTTAAGCCATTTATGTTCCAGTGCAAAAATAAAAACAAACACAACCCCTGTGGATCATTAACAGATTTTTATGAAGGAGCTTCTGCTTTGGGTTGTGTTTGATGCTCGCATGAGACTCTAAGACAGTATGAAAATGGTGTGAAATCATCACAAGATTACGGCAGCCGAGTTAATGTCAGTATTACCTCCTCAGTTTTCTCTTCAAGTTCTACAGAGGCTTTCAATAAAGAATATATTTGATTGAGGTGTGTTGAACCAGGGGAGCATCTAAAACATGCAGGACAATGGTTCTTGAAGACACACCGTATGCTGTAAAACACTGTGCCTTCTTGCTGGTTCTGAAGGTCAACCTTGAAAACCCACAGACGTGCTCTAGTATATCACAGAAATTACAGCAACCTTTTAAATAGATTCTAACATCTCTGTCCTGACTCTGAATGTATGTGAAAGTAGCATACTGGTGATGAAAGTGCCTACATTTTAGTCTTCTTCACTCGGTAAATAACTTCCACACCAAAGTGTGTTCCAAAATATAAAAAAATGCAATTAATTAATTAATAAAAAAATATATATATTTTGACATTTGTAATGTTTGAACATTGTTTGTAAACACACATCTCCTTCTGATTGTTTTGCTTTGACAGGTGAAGACAGAGGAACAGTTGAAGGCAGAAAAGGCCTGGTACGAAACGGAAAAAGTATGGCTTGTCCACAAGGATGGATTTTCTCTGGGTTTGTATTATATCATTATTTTTTTTTTAAAATCTGCATTTGTTATGATGAATAGACATGTTAAACTCCCTCTCCTGCCAGTGTAGGCATGTGGTGACATTTGATTGCGAAAAGTACAGATGTGGGTGTTTTGAAGCACATAAAATGCTTTTAGAAACGTTGCTGTTAATTTGACGGCTCTTGTTTACCTCAGACCGAATACATTTCCCGTTTGTAGTGTTCTCAAAACGACATGCTTTATTGAATCTCATGCATTATTAAAATATATGCAACTGCCCTAAGCCATGTGGCATGAAAGAGAAGGTCCAGATCAGATGTCACATTCAATAAATTTCCTAATTTGTGGTAATGCAGCCACTCTCTTGAAGACGGAGGCAGGCAGCCTGCCAGAGGGGAAGGTAAAAATCCGCCTGGAGAGTGATGGATCTTTATTGGAGGTGGAGGAAGATGATGTAGAGAAGGTACTTAATCATCACATCAACTCTTAACCTCATCCATAATCGAAGGCTCTCAGTGAGTGTGTGTGTGACCTCCTCTGCCTTTGAACTCTAGGCAAACCCGCCGCTGTTTGACCGAGTGGAGGACTTGGCCTCTCTGCAATATTTGAACGAGTCGAGCGTGATGCACTCACTGCGGCAGCGTTACGGCAGCAACCTCCTGCACTCCCACGCTGGGCCCAACATGGTGGTCATTAACCCAATTAGTGCCCCCTCTATGTATTCTGAGAAGGTAGGCAGCAATATATATATATTTTTTAATTTTTTAAAATGCATTCATGTCTTGAAATGGATGCGCTGAGAGTGAAACATGCCCAATGATGTGAGCTAATGTGAAGATAAGTCCCATTTCTGTTCTCATCTTCCTTCCTGTCCAGGTCATGCAGATGTTCAAAGGCTGCAGAAAAGAAGACACGGCCCCCCACATTTACAGCATGGCGCAGGCTGCCTATAGGAGCCTCCTTACAACTCGTCAGGATCAGTCCATTGTCTTGCTTGGCAAGAGTGGAAGTGGCAAGACCACCAACTGTCAGCACCTCATCCAGTACCTGGTTACCATCGCTGGAAGCACCAACAAATCATTCTCCAGTAAGTTGGAAGGGATGCATTCAAATTATGCTTTATTTGTCAGCTGTTTGTTATTAAGCTCTCCCAGTTACCAGCACTTCAATTTGGTTTATTGTAGCAGAAAAATGGCAGGCAGTCTATTCAGTTTTGGAGGCTTTTGGGAACGCTTCGACTTCCCTTAATGGGAATGCAAGCCGCTTCTCCCACATCGTTTCCCTGGATTTCGACCAGGCAGGCCTGGTGACATCAGCCTCTGTCCAGGTAAACACAAACACACTAGGAGAAAAAACAGACCAATTTTTGTGTGTATTTTTTTTTTTCTTTTTTGTATTCTCCTTGCTTAATTCACTGTGGTTCTAGCTGTTTCTTTGGTTTAGGCACGAATTGCAAAATCGATGCATTAATCAAAAACTTTCCTGATACTTCACTGCAACCAAACTCCATTCAGATCTATAATTAAGTGCTATATGTGTACAAAGAATTGATTTTCAGATAATTTTGTCAACTTGGTTTTATTGTGACTTCACAGACGATGCTTTTAGAGAAAATGAGGGTGACGAGGAGACCAGAAGGGGAGTCCACTTTCAACGTGTTTTACTACCTGATGGCTGGAGTAGATGGCGCTCTTAGGTCAGTATTGATGCTATTTAGCCAATTAAAACAACAAGACAGCTCTGTTCTGTATTTAATTAGTGACACACAAATAGTGCCTTGCAGAACTATTTATACCTTTTGAGCTTTTTCCACATTTTTATAAATTTGAACCACAAACAGCCATGTTGTTTTGATGATTTGTTTTCTCACCAACACAAAGGAGTATTTAGCTGTAAACAAAAGATAACATGGTTTTTGAAAAATAATAATAAAAGGAAAGTTGCCGGCTTTAATACTTGATTAGGTTATAAAACAATTTCTGCATGCTTTGAACATCTCACAGAGCAATATTCCAATAATAATCTAAAAATGGAAATAGTATGGAACTGACAAATATACCAAGATATTCCAGCATGCATGCAAAACCCCATTTGAAGTGGAAAACAAAAAATGGATACAACACTGAATGTGGCAGAACCATTGTCATTCAGTGGGAAAGCTTTTGGAGTCATTTTAAAAAGTATTGACCGATACTTTGTAAATATAAATGTCTGCATGAAAGCTAAGTATCATTTGCCTTCCATTTTAAAAACGTTGCACTGGTTTGTGTTTGTCCATCTAATCCCCTAAATAATGTATCAAAGATTTTGTTTAGAATGGGACAAAATGTGAAAAAGTCGGATGGTTTGAATACTTTCGCGGGGCTCTACATAGTGTGTTTCAATAATATTCTGTCAGCTGTCATTTCCTTATCTTTTTTCCCCCCATCAGAACGGAGCTGCACCTCAACCACTTTGCTGACAACAATGCATTCGGAATCACGCCGCAGAATAAGGTAAATGCTGCCCCGCGAGCGGAGATTGGCCTTTGAAGATATTACTTTGACCTCTTATAAAGCCGAAGTAATCTTTATAAAAATCTGTTAGGCAGAGGATAAGCAGCGGGCCTCTCAGCAGTTTTCCAAACTGCAAGTAGCCCTAAAGGTCCTTGGGATCAGCGCGGATGAGCAGCGGGCCCTCTGGCTGGTTCTTGGGGCCATCTATCATCTCGGAGCAGCTGGAGCTACCAAGAGTAAGATTTATTTACATCAAACAAGGAAAAAAAAAAAATAAATAAATAAAACATTTCTCCCCTTCATAGTGGCATCATTACTCGTAGTAATAATGACAATAATAATAGTGTGTGAACTATTAAAAATCTTTTTAAGTTTGGAAAACACCCCCCTTCCAATTCCCCTCCACCATTTGCTATTTTTTTCAGCAGCTTTTTACTTGATGTGTCAATGTTGAGGCTGCATTTTGAAACCATCACTTGTGTGATGCAAGAAAGATGTAACCGAGGCAGCTGAATTATGCATTTGCACTTAGAAAGAGATGTTGCACAGATCATTACACTGAGCTTCACCAATCTGCAGCCCTAAACGAAATATCACATTGTTGGGGAAATGTATGCCTTACAACTAATACTACTTGCAAATGAAAAGGTGAAGAAATAATTGAATATCTACACTAGTTAGGGTTATGACTACTGTGTGAATGTTATGCTGGCTTTTGTTTTTTTTTTCACTGTTTCAAATGTTTTCCCTTGGTGTACAATGCTTATACAGTTTGCAACAATAAATGGAATGGCAGGGAAACAGTTCAAAACATTAGCAATTCATGTTGCAACTGATTAGGTTATATCTTTCAGAAATAGTGGAAGCAGATGTTAACATAAACATTAGAATGGATATTACAGCATTCACTGTAATGCTCTATTTGATCTTGATTACAGAAAAAACTATTAGACTTTGTTTTGGGTTCACTTCAATCACATTGAGATGGAAAAGGGGGAAAAAAAGAAAGGAAGAAAATGTTAACAGGGAGATGGAGAGGTAAGGATAGAGGAGAGGGAGAAAGTTCAAGAGAATATAAGAAAATGCACTAATAATTTGCTTCTACAAATTCCTAGTTCTTCAGGCTAATCTGTTCTGAATACCTTGTCCTGTATTGCCTACATGGCTTTTGGTAAGCGTTAAAAAAAGACTTCAATGAGGGTTTTCTTCTTCCTGACCAACACTTTTCAGGTTTTTTACTTGGAATGCAAAATTATGGACTATTTTGTATTGGTCTGTCACACAGTCTTAGTGAAATACATGGTTGTAACATGACAAAAAAAAAAAAATCAAATTTTGATATTTACATTTCCGTCCTCTGCATCACATCCTCATAGGGTCTTAGAAATGGACCCTATCATATCCAAACTAAGTCTTTAGGATTTGATCTTACAAAATATGTTTCTTAATGAGTGTCACCAAAATGCACTGAACATAACATACAAGTCACAAAGACTGCACAGGCTGCATGGGGTGAAGCATGTGTTTTTTGAAACATTTCTTCACCCTTCATTACGTCTGCACAGTTGCGTATGCAGACTAGCTCGCCCAATTAGTGTCAGTGATCCCCTCCAGCTGGCTACCAATCTTTCTGATGGCGCCATAACACCATTAGGAACTAATTTTAAAATATTCCCAGTACTGGATATCGTCTGTGAATGCAGAATCAAACTAATGTTCTTACGATCGGCATGACATTTAAATTTGGGAAGGTTTTCGTCAGAACTATTCTTCTTAATAAGGTGTGCTGTATGGTGATAAAGTTCTAGAACCATAGATGCAACACAGGGATAACAATTTGACTTGTGTACATTCAAAAGTTATGTTTATTCATTAGAATATTCTGCACTTCTGAAAACATGTTTGTTGCCTCGCTGACTGCTCCAGAGTACTTCTAAAATCAGTTTTTCAGCAGTGTAATCTCATTTTGTAACACCAGAGGGCAGCAATGATCTCTGTTTACCCATAGCCACGTCAAGGAGCCATGTAAAAGGAGCTTGCTTTTGTGTTTACTGTACTGTCAATCCATTTATCTGACAAGTGTTAATTGGAAAAGGTTTACCCCATAATTGCTGTTGTTGAAGCACATATGTACAGATGGATATAGTTCATCTTTTAAAACCTTTCCCCTCCATACCTGTTTTGACCCTGTAAAATAAGGCTACAATGACAAAAGCAGCTTCTTCTTCTATTTTTGATGTCTAAAATAATTCCCGATTGAGCCGCCTATCATTCAAAGCAAATATTTAAAAGTCTTTGCTTGACTCCACAAATGTTCTGCTACGCATTAGGAGACGCACGCAAGTGCTCTGTCGCAGTGATGAAACCGATAGAGCCCACTGCTTTGTTTTTTTTTTTTTTTTCTGCGTGTAATCCCCAAAGTTATTCTCTGTCAAAAGACTTAGAAGATACCAGTTCATGGTGGATTATAACTGGAGTTTTTTACTGCTGTGTTGGATGTCATCATTATTTTTAATAGATTAAAGAGACGCTTGTGTCTCCCAAATGAAGTTCCCAGTCAGGTAAATAAATTGTTCTTCATTAATTGCATTTATTCCCATGGTGGAGTTCTTTTTTTTTTTGTAAACTTGTAGATGAACAAGGTTATATTTTCTTTTCAGTGATGGTTCAGACTTTTTTTTTCTCGTTTTTTAACAGTTTGTCATCAGCTCTGCCTGCAGTGCCTTGCAAAAGTATTAACTTGCCTTGAGCTTTTTCTGAACAGCTACGCGTAGGTTTCAGTTTTCTTTACAATTAAAAATCTGAAAAATGTGTCATGCATTGTCCCCCTTCCATCCCACCAGATGGACTTTCTATTAACAGTGGCTATCTTATCACCACTCCTCCATGTTGGTCATTTCTCAACTGAGGTGCGAATCTCTGCAGCTCCTCCAGAGTGTTATTGGCTGCTTCTCTGATTAGCACTCTCCTTGCCAGGCTTGTCAGTTTAGGTTTTTGATGATTATTGGTAGGCTCACAGTTTTGTCGTTCTTTTTTTACTTTCAGATGATGGATTTTCAGTTAATAAAATGTTGCGTAGTTACTTGCAACATTGTGTTGCTCTATCACATAAAATCTCAATAAAAGAGGTTAAAGTTTGTAGCTGTAAGATGACATAATGTTAAAAAGTTTAAAGGGGCATGGATACTTTCACAAAGTATTGGTGGACAGAGGCATAACCCTGACCCTCTAAAACATGTGATTGTCACAGATGTTGCCTAGAACTTGCTGGCAGAAGGTCTAATGGAGGTTTTTATACACATGTCTCAGCTGGCAGGAAACAATTTGCACGTCACGAGTGGGCCCAGAAGGCAGCCTACCTGCTGGGCTGCACCCTGGAGGAGCTTTCCTCCTCCATCTTCAAGCATCAGGCCAAGGGCACCCTGCCCAGAACCGGCACCATCCGCCAGGCTTCCGAGGAAAATGGCACAGCAGATGCAGGTACTCAGCAGAATACATTTTCCTCTATACTCTTTTCATTCCCCTGCTTCTCTTTGTCACTCTCTGTCTACTCCTTCACACGCGCGCACGCTCGCACGCATATGTGCCTGCTCATCACCTAAGGGAAATTGCATGCATGGGAGAAAAAAGTAAAGCTTATCTTAGTAATGAATACTACATGTCCACATTGGCTATTGACAGATGAGTGCTCACACTGTGTTGGGACAAGCAATTTTGGATCCCCTTTTCATTCTTCGTCCTTGAAATTATAATTGCGTCGCATTGATTTTTGTCACGTGCAGGTGCCCTGACTTTCCATCAACAGACTTTGAAGGGCACCGGGATACAGTTAAAAGTCCATCACAGCAGGGATTGACAGAAATGACCTCAGTCTCACCTTCACTCTCCCCCCCCAGTCTCACATAGACCTACTGTCCAGTTTGTGTGTGCGTGCACACATGAAAACGTCCCCCTACTAAACATAAAGTCACTATTCTGTTTGATAGCAGAATGAATTAAGTGAGCCTAACAGGTGGCCACTGCTGCTAGGCACAAACATGAGTTAGCGCTGTTAGATGTGACCGGTTCCAAAGCACCTGAGTCCAAAATGTCAATGCTTCACAAAGACAATTTTAAACCCAGCTTGGGCACTTAAGCCTCTGGGTATAAAATGCTCAAACGTGGCACCGTTGACCCTTCCTCATAGGAGCAAGTGTCTGACTGTAATTTATTTCCTCTATTCTTCAGTGAGATCTTTGTGTTGTCTCGTTGCTAAGATATTAAAAATTGTAAATAACCAATTTGTTCTGTCTGACTTCTTCCATACCAGGATCCAAATCCACAGCAATGGAGTGTTTGGAGGCAATGGCATCAGGGCTTTACTCTGAAGTCTTTGCTGTCGTCGTCTCTTTAATAAATCGGTTAGTATTGGGGCAAACTGACATATCTTGGGTTGCACTAACACGGTTTTACCATGCATTTTTTAAAAAACAGTTCCAGCCACATTTTCCTCTGAAATTTTAAAAGCCTTAGAATAAATTCCTAATTTATAGCAAAAGCATGATATTATGTGTTGGAAAGTACACTATGTTCCTGTTAAACAAAAGCTTATGTTGTCTTTTAAAATAAACTAAAAAGGTTTTACATTGATACTATACTTTTCAAGATGTTCAGATCTTCCAAATAGGAATCATTTACTTTTTCCCCCCTGGAGTGAAAATATGATTCCATTTATTTTAGTCTCCAGTACTGGCTAACCAAGACACTATATTTATCTTGAAAGCATGCACAGTGAGCAGAGAAAAGTTAAAAACAAAATCTCCAAAGCTCAGCAACAAGAAGTGTCATGTTGGTCATGTGTATGTATGTTGGTCATCAAGTCTCCGTAACAACCATTAGATTCAGCAAGTTGTTTTGGAATTGATGTCAGAAAATGCATTTTCCTCCTTATCATTACTTTGGTAAATGTGAGTTTGCTAAATTCTGTTGGAATTCAACTGGAATTGTGTTTAGTGATTGGATTGGACTTCACAATATGTTGCTCACAGCCATGGTAATATCAGTGTGAAATATTCATTTTTCGAAAGACTGTTTGGAATACAATAGCTGTTGGCCAATATTGCAACTGGTATGAACTTGAATTTTACAAGCCAATGTAATATTTAGCAAGTCAGGCAGAGTTTCACGCCACCAGATGTTCATAATGGACACAAATTACACTGCCCAAAATGTTAAAGGTCATAGAGTGATGGTAGCACTGATGAGAAAGAGAGGAAAGAAGTAAATAGGCATTTGTATAGCCACTGACATCACAACATTTTTCTGATATTGGGCAGCCTTCTGTAAGGAGCTAAAAAAAAATCACAACACTATAACTGATGCTTTAAAACCATTTAAATTTGAAGTTGAAGCTATAGGAAGAGAAGTGAATTATCTAAAGTAAATATCAACTTTATGGTTCAAGGTTTGTGAATGTAATCAGTGAAAGATATGTTATTAGTCCATGTGTATGTGTTTTATGGCTTTTCTTTTCTTCCCACCCTGTGTGTACTTAAGGGCCTTGAAATCCAGCCAGCACTCCATGTGCTCTCTGCTCATTGTGGACACACCGGGCTTTCAGAACCCCAGGCTTGCTAAGCGCGAGAGCGGCACAACCTTTGAAGACTTGTGCCACAACTACACTCAGGAACGCTTGCAGAGCCTCTTCTACCAGCGCACCTTTGTTCAGGAGCTGGAAAGATACAAAGAGGTAGAGACATGTGTGAGAGATAATGTGCTGTGCATACATACATCCCCAGTCTCCTTGTTTTGTCTTTCTCCTGCCTTCACCCCCCCCGCTCTCTCTCCCCTTTTTGTCTGCCACTGTTTCTCCGATATATCAACTCCAATAGCGAATGTGTTCACACATCAGAAACGCTAGCCGTCCCACCTGTCACAAGCTGTGACAAGCCGAACTAGTTCATGTGTTAGACCTCCTCATTAGTGATGCCGGTGTTCACCTCTTCTGCCGAGATCAAAGTAAAGTCACTCACAGCTACCTATGAGAGGCACGCCCAGCTGCACAGCCGTGATGAAAGAACCATTCTTCTTCTCTCCTCCCCTGAGCTCATTCTAGCAGAACCGTACCATAATAACTGGCCACAGTCGTCTTCAAGTATTTATTAAAGGACAAAATACTGGAGATTTATTTTATGCCTTTACACATATATTAATCTTCTCAAGCCGTTGCACTCTTAAGTCTTCTCAGCTGACCTGATTGTGAAGTTAACCAGGAACCCCGAACAACATTGCGTTAGATGCAGTGAATAAAAAAATCTGGGGACTTCCAGCTTGTGTTGCCACCCACGTCATTCGCCTGGAAGAATAGAAAATGGGGCAGAATTAAGTATTGCACGGTAATGCTTTGCCGTCAATACGACCCGAGAATATATGGAGCTGTGAACCTGTCATCGTAAACTAGGTCAAACTCATTTAAATCGGCACCGAGCGTTAACGGTGATGATGATGGGCAGGTCAAACCGTGAAGCGCAAAACAGTCGTATGCTTTGTAATCATCGCTGGAATGCAGTGGAGCACCGAGGCTGGTGGGAGGAACTTTTTGTGTTCCCTCAAATGCCCGTTTCATGCTCGCGTTCAAATCGTACATGAGCGTCTGTCACAGATGCATCATCGACATTTCCAACTGTTTTCATGCCACTGTTTACTACTGTTTGTAGCATGCTTCCCCCACCCCCTTCCTAAACTGGTAATGGCATTTTAATGCAATAATTCCTTCCTCACCTTTCATTTCCATTTACCTTCAGGAAAACTACTTGCATCAAATGCCACGTATTCTTGCTAATTTAATGGTTTTGGTGTAGCCTTTAACTATATAATATCTAAAATACCTCTTTTTTAAAAAAATACCATTTTAATTTCTAATCATTCTTAAAACAATTTTGCCTTTGAGCACCTTTCCAAGTTACTTAAGCTATAGAAGAAAATAAGACCTATAATTGTATTCATGAATAACCTTTAACAGACATGTGGTAAATCCACCTCAACAAACAGATTAATTATAAGAATTTATAGCTTTTCTGTGGATCTATTAACTGCTGTAAGTATTCATAATGGTTTAAACTAAAATGCAAGATACAACCGTTCTTATTATAAAAAAATATGGAAGTAGCTTAAGAAAATACTTTATGTATTTTTACTCTGCCTTGTGTTTCAATCAGAGAGCTACTGGCCAGAAGAGTCTTAAATGAGCTTTTCTTAACATTTCCAGGAAAATCATTGGTGCCGCACCACTCCCCACATCCAGTTAGCTTGCTTGTAAATAATCAGTCATCATTTTCAATATCCACACAATGAAAAAATTAAAGGTCCTTAAAGTACTTTTAGCATAAACTGCGGTGATATGTTTGAGATTGGACTTGTTTAAAGATTATACAAGTTATTTTTGGTCTTGGCCTTTCTTGGGCTGGCTGCTAGCTTCAGCCGTTGGCAACAACTAAGTTTGATATATGTGAACTAAAAAGAAGAAAATAGTTGTTCCTACTCATAATTTTTTAACTGAACCTTCCATCATTTCTGTATTGTTGGTTCTACTTTATAACCAACAATAAAGTAGAACAGTTCAATTAATGTACCTGTGATGTTACAGAAACATCAGTAGACTTTCTGATAGTGCTGCTGATTTTATGGCATGCTTAAATCTGAAGTGTGTAACCGGTCATCTGATCAGATTTTAAAGGAGAAACAGTCATGGTTAGGCTTGTCTACCTTAATCTGAATCAGACAGGATGCATGCAATGGGATGTTTGAACAGGGACGGAGCACAAGGTCATGATGGTGGTAGGCTAGTTATCAGTCTGTGTAAACTCCTTCTTTTTTCCCTGCACTAATTTAAAAGTGACCACAGAAAACAGTTTCTTCAAGATCTACTTTAAACTTATGTGAAATTGCGTGTTTTCTTGATTAAACCAGCATTAAGCTAGCCTTCATGCTGAAACCTTTTTTTTTGTTACTTAAATGGGTTTTAAGAGAACTAGTCAAATTAAAAGAAAAACAAAAAACATTATAAAACGTCTAATAGGTTTCTTAGAAACCCCCCCACATTTTGTCATTGGAAAATGTCCTTTTTCACATTTAGATATGGTTTTGAGTCTCTGTCTACTTATCTTTCTTCCTCCAGGAAAACATTGAACTTGCCATAGAAGACACTGAGCCCACCGCTTCTCTCTCAGTGGCTGTGATAGACCAAACCTCAAGCCATGCGCTTGTAAGTTAAGTGGTTAAATTTTTATCTTTGCAGTGCACTGCCAGGGGAATTTCCATAGCACCTTCTGTTTGTTCAGACTTTTTTTTTCCATGCTTAGTTTTGGTAGCAGTGTAACAGTTTCCTTCAAAATATTTTTGTAAACATGTTTTTCTTTTGACATTCGCCAGATGCCCTTCGTGATTCAAAAGTAAATATATATATTTTTGAATAATCTCTCAATTGTATGCAGTATTGGTTTGGGAGAGGTTAGAAAAAGGCGATGGGAGCAAGAAAAAGAGAGGTTAGAGAATTGACTTCAAGAAAGAAAAATCAATGTTTGGCCTTTGCAGCTTGTGATCTGCACCATGGAAACAGAAATGGCAGAGTTTAAAGAACTGTGGATCACGTTGCTATAACTCCAGTATTTTTTGTTTGAGTGCTTTGCTTTTTAAGATGGGTCCCTGTTCTGGTTTGAACGTCATCAGAAGCAGTGCTACAGTATATCATACAAAAAAGAAGAAGAAAAAAAAATGAAATGGTAACTTTAAAGACATTTTTAAAGTCTACTCTAAAGATCTGTTGCTTTGAATGAAAGGCATTTTGATCAAAGGGTTTCTTTTTCTACCCAAAGATATATTTTATCCTGTCATAGCTCAAATGTCCGTTATCACAGCCTTAATGTTCAACTCATTGCCAGTTTCATGGCTTGTCATATGTCTCCTTCAAACTGATGCACTGTCTATGTATTTGCAGGCAGTGTGGTGTGCACTGCTGATAAGGGCGTATTTGTTGTAGCACCCTAACGGATATTAAAGCTGTTCTTGGTTCTGTTGGTTTGCGTCTAGGTTTTCCAGGATGTTTTCAGGAATTAACCGTATCAACCAACCTAACAACCCTATGTAGAATGCTCCTTTCCTTTCAAACATGTTTTTTGTCAATATTTTTGGCTAAATGTGTGTCATGAAAGTTAAAACACTGATAAAAATTCAGAATTGAACCTTGTGTTCTAACTACGCAACTGTGTAAATTGGTCATCTTCCTTGAACTTTTCCTCATTTACTCATATTATGAGCACAAACTTTGTGTTTTATTGGGATTTAATGAAATAGATCTACAGCAAGTATCACATGATTATGAAGTGGAAGGAACATTTCTTTATCTATTCTACAAAGTGTTAACTCCAGGGAGCTGAATTGAGATTTGTGTTATAAGAGATTATAGTTTTGTATCATTTACCCTTTCGCTTCACGATTAATTATCTTCTATTTTGTGTGGCCTATGCCATAAAATGCATTAACGTTTGTCTTTATAATGTGACTAAATTTGAAAGTTCACTAGTTATGAATGACTCTGCAAGGCAGAGTCATTCATATGAATGACTCAATATGAATGAGTCATTCATATTGTATTGGTAAAATATGCTGACATCTACACACACTGTTGAATAAAGCTGTTTGATCTTTCATAGCATCACACATGAAGATAATATCCCTATTCTGTGCAAAGCAGTGCCATTGCAGGTCTTTTCCCCCCCTTTTCTCTGCTGGCAGTAAATGTATTGCTAATTGTATTCATTTTAATCCTCGATTACTTTGTCTTTATGAGCTACATTTACATTTTTAATATAAAAAACGCCGAATGGATGATGCTATTATTGCAGCAGCAGCTGAAGGACACAGACTGTGAATGTTTCTTTCTTTTCTCTCTTTTTTTTAAAGAAATTTCAATTTTCAGTGCTGATAATATTATCTGGTCTCCTCACTACCAGCTCAGGCTGAGAAGGAACACACTGCAGAGTACATTTGCTTATGCTTAAGAACTTGACTGCAGAGGTCAGCATCCAGTTCTGCGAAAATTATATGTATTTTCTTTTTGTACCCATGAGGGAGATGAATAATAAAGGCTTAAAGATATGCTTGATTCATCCATGCATTCCCATTAAACAGCTGAAAGAAACTGAGTGTCCTTGTGGCAAGGTTGTCTTTACTCATGTAATGAAATAGGATTTTTTTCAGACTGTAGACTGTAGAATTGAAAGAGGTCAAAAATTCCCTTTCAAAACAGAGGAAGTAAGGATAAAAATACATTGTTCGATGATGGCAGGATGTTCAAAAGTGTATGTGTAAACATTTTACTTTGCAATAGATGCGAACGGTTCGAACAGACGAGGCACGGGGGCTTCTGTGGCTGATGGAGGAAGAGGCTCTGCAGCCAGGAGGATCAGCAGAAACACTTTTGGGACGTCTCTTCAGCTACTACGGACCGGCTGAGGGCGAGAGTAAAGGTGAGGACAAAACAGAATCTTGCACTGACAATTTGCATAATAAGGTCACTCTTGCATCCACAAGAAGAATAAGATTCTTAAAGAAACAGACAAAGAAAATGGGTGTTTTAACAAATGTAGGGGTTGTATTCCCTTTTTGTAGCAAGTAAAGCAAGGTTTCAGTAGAAAATGTTTTCTTAAAGTTTTATGGAAAAAAATACAAGTATATTTTTGCAATTTAGCCTACAGAACTTTGTCAAGGTCAGAAAAAAGTAAATGAAAAATTACTATGCAGTTTCAGTGCTTTTCTTCTAAAACATCAGTTGAAGGCCGTACTTTCAGAATGTCTATTTAGGTCAGGTGAACAGCGCAGTTGCCTGAAGGGTCAGTTTGACCCCATGTCAGAGGAGCCTTAGCATTGTCAAACATGACATTTAGATGGGCACTGTTTTGTTTCTTTTTTTTGTCAGGTTTTAAAAATTGTAGGTAGAATAAGAGTTGACAAACAAGGAGAAAAATTCTGTGTTGAAAATATATTTTGCTGTAAAACTACTTAAGTGAGCTGGATGTAAGGCTACTAAACAATTTGAGATTCACAAAGGAAGTTTTTTCTCTCATGAAATGTTGTGGCAAAGCATTTAACATAAAGTAATGAGCAATAAACAGATCTGGTGAGATAAAAAGACGTTTGCAGAGATACTTAAACATTTGCAGAAATAAAACGTTTATAACTGCAGAATATCACAGTAGTAGAGGTCAGGAGAGAAAACAAAACTTATTCTCAAGCGTGAGCCTTATTTCAAATTAATATTACTCAGATAGAAGTGAAAAGCTGTCCTTCAAAAAAAAAAATTACTCAGGTAAGACTAAAAAATATTTGGTGGAAATACTAAAGTACTGAGTAACTGTTGTAGCTTAGTGTCCAGCCTATTATTATTAATACAATAATTTTTTACAGTTACTAAGTTTTTAGTAATGGTGTTATATTATAAAATTATGTACAAATGATGGTATCTTAAATAATAATATCTTTTAGCACCAATAGCATTTTGGTGCTAAAAATGTTATTTTTAGCATTTTTATGCCATTAGTGTCATGCAATGCTAATGGCATAATACTAATGGACATGGATAACCGTCTTCGTAGTGTAGTTGTAATGTCCCTAGAAAGTTTCTTGTGTGTATATTTTACAGCAAAGTTTGTCTTGTTTTTATCTAGTACTAATCTGGGGCTGTATTTTCTCTCACACAGTAGTCCATAGATAATATAAAATGCTTTGGGAAGAGGATTTGACATTTTTTTTAATTTGCAGTGTCCAAATTTGTTCAAACATTTCTTTGAAAAACGTGATTCAATTATGCTTTTTGTTTTTACTCAGCAGTTGGAATTTCTAACATTTTAATTGCAGAAATGAGCGAAAAATCCAAAATGGCTGCCTTGCATTTAAACCTTAGCGATAGCTGCAAAGTTGAATGTATTTAATGTTCCAAATGTCTCATCATTGAGATATTAAAGTGAGCAGAGTATATGATTATACGATTATATGTCCAACACTGTGTTGGACTATGATTATATGATTATACAGATTATATGATTATACAGAGTATATGGTTCCTTAACAGGAGCAGCAAGAGTCTAGATTACTGTAGCTACAACAAAACTGTTTTCATCAGGGCTTTCCAACTCCAGCCCTTGACAGTCACTGTCCTGCAATTTTTAGATGCATCCCTATGCCAACAAAATCTGGATTAAATGGCTGAATTACCACCTCAGCATATCACTGAGTTATGCAGAGGCCTGATGAGGAGCCACTCATTTGATCCATGTACTGGATTGGGAGTATGTTCAAAAATTGGAGGACTGGGTGCAAATTCACTGAAGAATTCACCTTAATTCAACATGAATAGGTCAATGTGGTCCACAGACAACTGTGTCAATTATAGCCTGTGCTACAGCGATGTTTATGATTTAATGTAGAATTTGTTGGCAACGTAAAAGATTTTGGTGCCAGAGACTTTATGGTTTCCATTCGTCATTATTTTGTAGTCTAAGTGGTCCAGACCAGGGACATTTATTGCATCCACATAAACAGCACAGCAAGGTAAAGACATGGAATTTGTTTGCAAAGCTAGAATCTTGATGCCTGATTTATTGATTTTTAAAATAATTTGATATTTACACAATAATCATTGCATGGAACAGTATGCTGTGTAGTCGGCCACCGTCCAGGGCTCGGCTGGCTCCATCGCCCGGCTTGTAAAATTGCCCCTTGAATCACATAAAATGGGAGCAGACGGTCTGTGATTATGCATGTATTAGTAATGTCTGTGTAGGTTGGCGACAGATGGCACATAGCAGAGTAATCGAGAACTGATGAATCTGCTTATGATAAACTTTTCATGCAGGCAGTAAAAATAACTTCCTAAATTTTTTAAACATTTCAATACACCCCCCACCCCCCATTATGCTTTCATACAAACGGTGTTTTGGGAGCCTAACACTGACTTTTCTGCTTGCATCAGGTCACACTTTCCTTTTGAGGAGTGAGAAGGAAAATCATTTCCTGCTGGGTCACAGTCATGGGACCGACTGGGTGGAGTATGACGCCCATGGGTGGTTGACCTACGCCAAACAGAACCCTGCGTCTACAAATGCAATGAACCTGCTGCAGGAGTCCCAAAAGTAGGTTTTACCTTGGCAGGCGAAATCCACCTTTGGTGAATATAAATGTAAATACAACATGACTTCAGTGGGCGACTTTTCAAATGTTACTCATGCAGGAAGATAATCAGCTCCCTGTTCACAAGCCGGGCGGGTGGCGCCATGGTGCTGTCCGGTTCCATCGCCGGTCTCGAGGGTGTTTCCAACATGTCCCTGCGCAGGGCTACCAGCATGAGGAAGACCTTCAGTACAGGAGTCGCTGCAATCAAGAAGAAGTCCTTGTGCATCCAAATAAAACTCCAAGTGGTGAGAGAACAAATAAACCGCTAAAAAAAAAATGTTTCTCCTCTGTTAACTTGGTTCTAGAACTGAGCTGGGAGCTTATGGTGTATGAAGGGATGAAGTGTTTCACATCTGTAACCTTGTTTAGGATTTATTCTGGAGTCTACTTTGGGCCTTAGAGCGTTCGTAAATTGCACAATGCAGCTTAAAAGAAAAGTGTTGAGATGAAGGCCAGGAGTTGAGCTGCAGCCAGGGAAAATGATATATTGGCTGTTTTTATAGACTTGGGCTCTGCAGCTGCGTTAGCTTCCAACCCATCTAACCTCAGAAGTGAATCTCTATTGGATCTATATTTTTAGACTTTATCTAAGAAATATACATGTTTCTCTGCAGATGAAAAATGAGCTGCAGAAGAGTACATTGGAATTCATATTAGGTTTAGAGTGAAGTGTAGTGTACACTGATGCACCTAAACTCCGCTGAAAATTTTAACTAGTTAGATAGTTAAAATTTTATGTTTTCAGTTCTTCCTTTTAAAAATTTTTTGGAATTAATACATGTTTCTTCTTCCATTTGTGATTTATTTTGTCAAATTCTAACCACAAACTTGAATATACGTTTGATTGTGTTATGAGACTGCAGATAACTCTGAACACATCATGTCCACGGTGAAATATGGGGGTGGAAGCATCTTGCTGTGGAGATGCTTTTCATTAAGGAAGGACAGGGAAGCCGGTCACAATTGATGGGAAGCTGAAAAAGGAGCGAAATACAGAGCAGTTCTGGAAGAAAATCTGTTAGAGGCTGCAGAAAAACTTGACTGAGGCAGAAGTTCACCTCCCTGCAGCGCGATGATCCGAAACATACATCCAGACATATAATGGAACAGTTGATCAAAGCACAGTCATGTGTTTGAAAGGCCTAGTCAAAATCCAGACCGAAAACCAACCTTGGGCTAGATTTTAAAATGTATTCCCATTGATGCAGCCATCTAGTCTGACTAAGCTTGGACTATTTTGCAAAAATCTTGAGTTTTTAGATGTGCAGAACTGTTAGAAGCATATTTCAAAGAACTTGTCAATTGTATTTAAATATGGTCCTGCAAACTATATCTATAAAACACATGTCAAACTCGAGGCCCAGGGGCCAAATCTGACCCACCACAGCTTCTTAAGTGGCCCTGCAGACTACAGAGGGACGCATAAATAAAACATTTAAGATAACATTTGTGTTTTTGGATATTATTTTATCAATTAAATCAAAGCAGTTTTTAAAACTTCAGTTGAAATTAACAGAAAAACCACACATTTTGCATATTTGTGAGTTTATAGCAAATTCTTTGGAGAAAATGGTCAAAAATATTGGGCTTAAATGATGCCAACTCCCACCTGCAGGTGTCAGTATTTCTTACTTCTACTACATCACTGCTTCGCCCTTACTTGATGTCAAGTATCGCAAAATTTCTTGCAAATATTTCTGAATTAGTTTCACAAAAATCAGTGATTTTATCGCAAATAAATAAAAATCATGGAATCCTGGAGGGACTGAGCAGAATGAAAATATCTTCAATATTATTCAATTTTAAGAAACATTTATTAACTTGCAGACACAGCTATTTACTAATATTTCTACAGTTTATTGGACTTCATCAATACTTTCAGGCACAACAGGCCCTTAGAGAACATTCATGATTTTGATGTGACTCAAAATGAAAATGAGTTTCACACCGCTGCAATGGGAGGTTTAAAAAGCATATTTTTGAATAAAATACAGTAATGTTTGTGTTTGTTACATGACAAATCTGAGCAAAACCACAGACGATGTAAATGGTTTTTCAAGACACATTACACTAATAGATGTTTCCGAATGTTTGCACAAGAAATCCTAATCTTGCCCTTTCTTTTATAGGATGCCCTTCTTGACACGTTGCGGAGGTCTAGGATTCACTTTGTTCATTGCATATTGCCCAAGGCAGACGCTCTAAAGGCTCTTAGTGGATCCCTGTTCAAAGGCGGGGAATCCGAGGCTCAGGGGGAGAGTGGAGATCCTGGCTTAATGCAGCTGGATGTAGCCTTGCTTCGTACTCAAATACGTGGATCCAAGCTGCTTGATGCCCTACGGATCTACAGGCAAGGTGAAGAAGCTGCTTAAATCTTATACATAGCGAGACGTATTGCAATCCAGGCCTGCTTGTATATGTGCATTGGGGGAAAAAAAAAAGTAGCTGAATTTATTTTTTTATCCTGTCAGAAGGTCATCTCTGAATGATCACAGCTCTCCACAAATATTTGCAGAGCATAACGTTCTGCGACACCGACTTTTCGCAGGTTACCCCGATCACATGGTGTTTTCCGAGTTCCGACGGCGCTTTGATGTGCTGGCCCCGCACCTCACCAAGAAACATGGGAGGAATTACATCGTGAAGGATGAGAAGAGAGTAAGTAAAAAATAAAAAATAAAAAAAAAAAAAGTGGCGGTGGGTGTTGGGAGTGCGTGGGGCTGAAATGTGCAGCTTCACTGGTGGCCAAGCCCGGTGAAGATTGATGTTGTGAGGAGACGACTTCATTACATCTGCCCTCTGATTTGTCAGCAGCAGAGGGATGGAGAAATGGGCGTTCATCAGAGCCATAGCAAGGACCCAATCAGCTTAACCTCATCGGCGTCTCGCTCGTGAAATAGGGGAGATTAGAATTGCTGCTCGGGGAGTGTTTTTTACTGCAGTCAAAGCTAGAAATATTCGGCCAGTTGCAACTGTGATGCTTAGGCTGTCTGGAGAGGCATCTGTGTCTCTCTGCTCACCTACTGCAGCTTTTCTTTTCAGGTGTTTTTTTTTTTTTTTCGTTGTAGATTTCTGTGTAAGATTGAATTAGTATTTATTGATGAGTGTATTCCATCTCTTGCAGCATAGACCTTCCAGAGAAACAAGTATTTTCTCCCTTAGGGACTTGTTCCTCTTTTGTTGTTTTTTACACTTGAATATTTCAGGTCTTGATATTAATTTTATAATCATACAAACATAACCCAAATGTTTAAGAAGAGCTGATTTCAAGTAATTTAATTTATTATGGGAAGAAAGGTATCCAAATCAACTATGACTTATGTGAAATAGTAATTGCCCCCTAAACCTCATTACTGCCAGTGAGTCCTTTACATTGCTCTAGAGGAATTTTGGCCTGCTGTTCTTTGCAGAATTGATTTGTTTCAATCATGAATGGCATGCATGCTTATTTATTTTTGTCCCACCTCAGCATCTTAGTAGATTAAGTCCAAACGTCGATCATTTTATTTTATGTTTTTGAGCCAATGCACTTTGTAGTGTGCTTCTGTTCCATTGCCTAAGTACACTTGTGCTTAGGGTTATGAACTAATTTCCTTCAGGAAATTCTAGTAAAGAGCAGAATTTAAGATTCCATCAATGAGATCATGTTGCTTAGGTACAAAAATTGCAGGTAGCCTGACGCCATCACACTACCACAACCATGCTGGACTGTAGTGTAGTGTTATTTTGGTGAAATGAAGTTTGAACAAAATCAGTTTTAGTACTAATCTATGTTTTCCACTTTGGATAATGTCTCCAACAATCATTCATCAAAGTCTTAAGTCTTAGAGATGGCTTTCTAACCCTTTCCAGGCTAATAGATATTAGTTTCTACAGAACAAATTTCTATAGAACAAAAAACATGTTGTTTTTAGAGATTACTTTTGGGTACTTTATGTTATTCAACCAATGCTGTTTAAGGGATTTCTTAATTCTATGAACCAGGTGGTAATTAGCTCTGAGGATTGCCTGTGAAGCTGAACAAAAAAATACGGTTAACCACAATTAATGTAAAATTTAATAAAATAAGGCAAGGTTAGCTTGGAGACTTCTATTTTCTTTAGCAAAATATTTATATATATTTATATTTAGTAAAATATAATGCATTATTATAATACATTTAGGTTGTTTTTGTCTGCTATTAAAATTGATCAGTCATCTGAAACAGTTGTGACAAAAAAGTAAAAACAGGAGTAAAAACAGAAAAAAGTAAAAACAAAGTTGTCTTCTAGAAAAAATTGAGAGAGAGAGAGAGAGAGAGAGAGAGAGAGAGAGAGCGCATGAAGCACCAAGGTTAGGGTAGAGTATTACTGTTTTTCTCTGTTTTTGTGTGAGGGGCGAGTTTCTGTTGAAACACCAGTGAACAAAAGCCCCTCAGTACTCACGGAGAACCTCTGTTAGTGTAATCTAGATGTAGTCTTTGAGACTGGAGGCTCGAGTACAGAGTGAAAGAGCTGAGACAACAATACAACTTCAGTGCACATCAGCTAGTAGATGGACAGGGCAGAGAGAGTCTCAGAGACTGAGCTCATGGTGTGCTTCTGTGCTGGATGTGTGCGCTCAAAGTCGCAGTGGGGCCAAGAAATACCGGGGGTCATGTTGAGTAAGCCAGGAGCAGGTGGACTCAGAGGGACAGGTTGTAATTGGTTTTTGGAGGTTCTTAGAGCCAAATGTTTTTGTTTTTTTTTCCCTCATGCTTGTTGACTTTATTTCTGAACTGAATCCAGCTGTGACAGAAGAAAGAAAACTGTCTGTTACTTCTAATTTAAAGGCTTGTGGGTAGATCACTGTCTTGTTGTATTGTCTGTAATTAATCTTTCTGCATCCAAACATGGAGACACTGATGTTGTTGTACATCTTTACCCAGGCTGTGGAGGAGCTGTTGGAGTCTCTGGATTTGGAGAAGAGCAGCTACCACATGGGTCTGAGTAGGGTGAGTAAGAAAACAAGCCACTTTAATGTTCCTGCGCAAACCTTTTGCTTTGAATCACTGCCAGTTCCTTTCCTCTTTAAACCTTAACAACAAAGCTGCAGCACAACTTTTTTTTTTTCTTTGGTGAATGACACTTGCTTTCCTGGGAAGTGTGCCTTTCATTACACCTGTCCCTCTTTGAGGGTTGTTTGCTGTTCTTTTTATGGAATGCTGCCAAGCCCTGTCCCTTCATCTCACCTTTTTTTTTTTTTGCCACTAGCTACCCAAGAGACTCTTCTTCACACGATGACAGCAAGACAATAATTCTCTCTTTTGTTTCTGGTTATTAGAGCAAATTCTTGCTACTGATTTTGCACCATGACCCTCGTACAGGTACCCACCGTAAACATAGGATTGGACCTCGGTTTCTAAGCTATCAGCTAGAAAGTAGCTCTCAGCTAAGACTGAAATACAAAAGAAACAATAATATATATATATAAAAACAAAAAAACAGAAATGTCGCCACTCTTTTTAAGCACATAAGAGAGGAAGGGTTTGGAGGCAGCCTTACATTGGGCACCACAATTCAAAAAGGCTCAGTTGGCCATTCACAAAGCATGTCGTTGGCGTCATAGCAACCTGTCTCACTTGCATGCCAATTACGCCAGCCCCAAAGAGGCTTCCAGCAGTGGATTCAAAGCTCTGCGCAGGATAAAATCTGCCTTCAGAGATAGCTCTGTGTAGAAGAACAGCCTAGCCACCCGCATTTTACAAAGTACTGCATGCATCTAATGTTGAATGGTAAATTTCTGCCCAACTATTGAACCAAATTAAAACATAGTATTCTCTGTTTTAACCAAATACATTGCTCCTCCCAATTTTACATTTCCCAAACCACATTTTGATTTACCTTTGAAGCATTTTTACATGTGTAGAGTACAAAAAAAAAATATTATTGTAAAGACTTTCTTGCCTTCATGTTTGATGCACTGGCAGTACTTGATCCTTTGAAGTATAGAGGAGCCCAGAGCCTGTTACACTGTGTTGCACCTTTGGCCTAGATTAAAAACAGACCATGCTGATTGTCCAAGATAATAACTTAATCTCTCCTTTATCATTTGGATAAAGCTCTTAGGACTGTGGATTACACCTCTTCTTATTGATTTCTTTGCTTCAGTGCGTTTATTTAGTTTTCCAACTCACCTTTGTTTTAACTTTGCTGCTGTGCTTCGCTTTAAAGCAGGCCGCTCACTCTAATTTTCTCTTGGCTAAAGTAAGCACCGAGTGATCTCTCAATAATGTTTCCTTTTCGCTAATATGCATTTGTGTGACATTGTTTCTTTCTCCAGTTGTTTTTCAGAGCTGGGATTTTGGCTAAGCTGGAGGAACAGCGGGATGAGCAGACCAAGCGTAATCTAACTCTGTTCCAAGCTTCCTGTAGAGGCTACATTGCACGGCAGACCTTCAAGAAGAGGAAGGTATGAACAACACGCCTTTTATATGTAATTCATGTCTTCAGTTCGATTTGTTTATATAGCACAAACCTAAAAGGCACTTAATGAAAAGAGGTCCCACTGATATCCACATGTACATAATTAAATTTGCTCCAAATTCAGTTTAATCAGTTTGGATGTAAACACCAAAGCACAAGACCAGGGGTACTTTCTGTAAGAAAAACACAAAAACAAGAGAACACAAATTTAGTACCTCTTTCATGTTAATTTCAGCAGTAGCTCCATCCTGGAAAGAGATGCAGCTAAATCAAAATGTTTTGGTGTCAGTGGTACTAATAGAATTACCAAACTGAATTGCAAAAGTAGTTCTGTTAATTTCAGCAGTAGCTTTCTTAATAAAATATAAACATTGAAAGAATGGGCCAGGAGTGAGTTCTATTGAAGAGAAAATAAACTAAAACACTGCCAGCGATATTTTCTGTGACAGGGGAAAAAAATAAATCAAGGATAACACACACAATCAATTACCTTAATAGCCCCGTCAATGACTCTATGTAGAAAAGAGGCAAAGCTAAACACAGAAACCCTGGACGTCCAGCATTTTTTAGTCTAACACTAAAGATTTTCAAAATCCTATTAAAATGTAAAAGTTTAAATATCTTTCTTTTTATGTATTCGAAGGAAACAAACAATATTTAGTTTACTTTGATGGCTGTTAAAATACACATTTATATGAATGCAACATTATTGTATTGGAGAAGTGAGTAAATTAACAGGGTGATTTTGTTGAATGGAAAACCTTAAAGGTGAAGAATTTCTACAGGGCTATTTTGAGGGCCTGTTTGGTCTAGACTTTAGGGTAGATCCTACCAGCGATCCTGCAAATCTTCAACTAATTACAAATAAGCACTCTAAATCTTTTGCTCATAGCCCTGGCCTTCGTGTGATCCATCCAATCATCCATCACAAGGCAGAACCATGGCCATTTCTTCTGCGTGCCCCCAAGAATGCACCCTTATCAGGCATGCTGCTGACTCGCATAGCCTCCTGCTCCACCCCACTTCCATTTCTCTGTTGGCATGCATGGCTCCATCTCTCTGGACTTAATGCATGTCCTCCAGTGATATATGGCACCCCACACTTCTCCATCTCTGTGATTACTATTTAAGTGAAAGTGCTGCTTCAGCCTGCTTGCGATGAACCAGCAGAAACAGAATCAATGCTCCTGCCCTCCATCAACAATGACAATGTGCGAGGCACGGAATATCTTGTTTCACTTGCATGTGATGCAAGTAAGATGATTAAATGGTCAAATTTTCTGTAAGATTTATCAGTGGTGCATGAATATGACTGATCTTTCTTCCGTTTCAGTTTTTTTTATTGCTTTTTTTTGTGTTTAATTTGGGTTCAAAATGTAATACTTATAGTTTGGAACAGTCCTGTGGTTCACGTTCTGAACTTGAAAATTATAAACAACAAGAAGCCATCAAAATTTCAGGGCAAAAGGGCTTTTACAAAATCCATTAAGCAAAAAAACTAAATATTCCCTCTCCGCCCTCATCCCTTCTGTCTCCCACTAATGTATCTGTAATAGAAAGATTCAATTTAATTTTTTATCTGGCGTTTATTGATCTGAAAATCAATTTAGCTTGGCAAGGTAACATGTTAAATACAGGCATAGCTGTGATGATATCTTCTGCTGATTCTGTCAATTTAGAGGCACACGGTTGCTGTTATTAACTCTGCCCGTTTTATTGCTAAAAATTCCCTAAAATCCCTAGATAAAGCTGAGACTCCTCACTCTTTGACATAAGCACCTCTATGCTACACCTACTCTCAAGATTTTTAATTTATCTCTCACTGAACCATCAACATTTCCATTGAACAAATAACTAAAACTATAAAAAGTGATTTGCAGCGCAGCTTATTAAGCCTCAAGTGCAAACTTCTCTACTTGTGAGCTACGAATGTTGTTCTCAAACTATGAGGAAAAAGTATGGGAATTATGGTTCTAGAACATTGACCTTTGCTTCAAACAAAAACCTCTCAAGGAAAAGGGCAGTGGAAAAATAAAAGTTCGAAAAATTTCTTCTGTGGTGCTGAGTGACAGATAAATGACCTGCCTAAATATCTGCACAGAAATATTGCTGGCCAAACAAAAATGATGCACGTTTTTCAGGCTGCAGGTCAAATGCAAAGTGTATTTGTCATGCTGTCAGAGTCCTGGCATGTTATGTAGTGATGAGGAGAATGCAGAGGAGGAACAAGCCCAAGTTGTAGTTCATTGGGTTTAGAGTAATATATTAAGCTCAGCATAGTTCACACACACACACACACACACAAAAAAATCAAATGTCAGCTTCAGAGTCCCACTGTGATCAGTTAAAAGCACAAAAAAATTTGGATTGCACAGGGTTAGTTATAGTACAGGGTGCCACAGAGCAGTGCACACAGAATGAAATTACTGATGGCATATTTCTCCTCCACAGTAGGGCTGAATCCACATAAAGCAAAGTTCTGCAGAAGCGTGGTGTAGGTGTGATAAATACGGTGTTACAGTTGTAATTAAATAGTCATGAACGCAGCTGTGAAAAAACCTATTTGTCAGAGCTGAGTAGGGCTACACTTTGTGATGAATGGGGGAAATTAATTGAATGGTATGTACAAATACATTTGAAACTTTGCAAAGACACACAGTTTGGGTGTTTTAATTTCTTCTGCATAGAAGCTGTTCCTTCTGTGGTTTGAGTTTATAATTTTTATATCTCTACCTCAGGCCATGCGAGTGAAAACCCTCTACTGGGCATTAGATCACAGATAATGAGGCTAGTTCTATGTTTTCTCCATTGCATAGATATTCTGCAGCTTAGATTATACCATACCCAACCGAAGTATGTTCTGCTCTGGTAGTCAAAATAAATCTAGATATTACATAGCTTAATAGATAACAATGCTAAAGATGTTCTTATGCTACAACTAGGTTTTCATACAGGATTCATGCACAATACCATATAAATCTGCTTGGGTGTATTTGCTTCTGATGTCAAAATGTTTACCTAATGCTAAAAGCATGATTGAGCCAAAGCATAGCAAGTTTATATTTATCGTGTATCCATGCCACCCCTGAGTGAGCAAGAATTGGATTTGTTGTGATTTCGTGCAGACACATTCTGTCCATCAGATTAGGTTGTTAATCTTCCAGTGTCTGTCCAGTCTACTCTACATCCCTTCTGCAATTAAGCTGAGACAGGGGAAAAGGCAGTGGGTGCAAAAGCCCCCTGCTAAGAGGAAGAGGAGGAGAAGGAAGGAAGCAGTGGGTGGAACAATCCTCCTTTTCATCTTGGTAATTTAGCCATTTAAATGTTAGTGGAGTTTTTTTTTTTTCCTCCTTGTTTATACAGCTAAATATCACTGAGACATGGGGTCCTGTTCTCAAGGGAGGGCTGTTGATGTTGTTTCATTTAATTTGACGCTGTCCTCCCCAACACCTGTTTCGGAACTCTTATAATGGAAATTGTGGTATTTTTACTGGCATCCTTGCAGAATGTTTTTTCTGACTTGAAGTCTAACAGACACAGTAATCTTTACTGTATTGCCATCTGCAGCCTGTTTGTGTTTTCTTTTCAAATGCCCTGGTTAAATTCAACACCATATTAGGTCAATGTGGATTCTCTGCATCACAAAGCAATTTTAGGTTTTCCTTGTAATGCAAGTTGGGCATACTCAATTTCCATAAAAACCTTTTTAAAAGATTCGTACTTGAATACTTGAGTTAGAATAGTTCCTCCACATGTTGAGTCGTTGTGTTGATTTTAAAGTTGTAACCTGCAGACAGTTTAGTCTTGTCATTAGAAAGAAAGTCAAACTATTAGCGCCACTGAAACTGTATTATATTAAGTAGTCAATAAATAATGAACTCCTTAATGCTGTGTGTGTGAAGCAAAAATAGAGTACAATTTCATATGGCCCTGATGATTAACAGCTCAGTGAGCAGTGGTTAATCAGTGTGACATAGAAAAATTGCAACTGTAAACACTTAAAATCGCTGTACATGCACTCGGGATTTGTAAAGAAAAATAAATCATCAGGATAAGAAGGGGTGTTTATTAACATCTGCAGGAAACTGAGTTTACATTATTTTTAGACATGCTATTTAAGATCAAAGGTCTTTTGCTGCAGATTTCAGTTTGAAGATTTATTTTCTAATTCAGAAGAGACTTTATATAAAACTTAAGTTTTCATAACTACACAACAATTTCTCGTACTTTTCTGAAGTTTTTCATCTGCTGCTAAATTGGGAGCATTTGGTTAGCACAGCTAAACCTCTCTTGAGGTTGAGAGATCCTACCAGCCGTGATGAAGCTCGTGGCTCAGTCTAAGAGCAGCTGCTGTGTAACTTCTAATTTAACAGTAAAACTCTGACCCTCCGTGTGACAGCTCACTTGTCAAAGCTGTCGAAAACTACAGAGCGGGATTTACTGTTGGGTTCAGACTGATTATGCCGCTTCGCCCAGAATAATCAATACTTATTAACTGCAGTGCTGAGGCTGGATTTGTTAGGTAAACTTGCATGGGGTGGGGGAGCAGGGGGATGAGGCTGCAAACAGCTGAAAGCAAATGCTGCTCCTATCATCGTTAATGACTTGTCAAATACATCCCTGTGTGTGCCCTGAGGGGATTTTAACAAGTAAACTGTGTCCTCTGAGTTAATATTAATGTTTATGGACATTTATTATAGCAAAAACATGGCAACAGTTAAAATATGTAAAGCTTTGGTAATTTAAGGTAGATTATTTTAACAGCAGGTCAGCATTTAAACAGGTGATGACAGAAAGATGTGCAACATTAAGGTGATTGTTTTTAAATTTTTAGTTTCGGATGGAAGCACTTCAGAAAGTTAATGAAGAGTTTCTGGCAATGTTCAGAGTCCTCTTCCTGCAGCAGATCCAAAATAGACCTTGAACAGAGAGTAGATCTCAATGTCCTTCTGTACCCTATACATGCCTTCCTGGCCGGTGCCCTTTATAAATCCAGGAGAATGTACTGGACCCAAGTTCAACATCCATCTTCTCGAATTAGAAAATGTATTTAATAATTCATGTCAAGTCACAGAACAGACTTTTTGAAATATCGACAGTTACTTAATTACAACATAAAAGTGAGTGTTGTGTATTCAGTGGATATACCTGTTGAGTCAGTAGACCAAGTGTTGTGACTGCAGGAAAATCAAGACAATGGCTGATGCATATATGTATAAAGCTCTGGAAAAAAAATTAAGAGAACTATTTATCATTATCAGTTTCTTTGATTTTATTTTTAACATTGTTCCTCAATGTCGCCGAAATTCCATCCAAAAATTTAGCATTTATTTGCAGAAAATGAAAAATGGTCAAAATAATGAAAAAGACGCAGCACTTTCAGACCTCACATAATGCAAAGAAAACAAGTTCATATTCACGTAGAAACAACAATGTTGTAACTCGGGCGGAGTTAAAAAATCAATATTTGGTGGAATGACCATGAGGTTTTCAATGGGGTTCAGGGCAGTGGTCTGCAAATTTTTTTCCAGAGCTGTAAATTTTTTCCCCTGTTCACACAGTTTTGCTATGCATTGCTTCCACCATTGCAGCATGCAAATTTATTCCTATTCATCTGATGCATATATGTTAGATACAGTCTCTACTTGCAATGATGTTGTGAAGGGCATTTTTTAATTTTGATTTCCATCCTGTTTATATTATTCTTGATTCAATTAGTCACCACCACAGTTGAGAAGCAGATAAACAGCCATGGTGGCTTATTGAATTGATTTCCATCTCCCCTCCTATGCCCTGTGAATATTTATGGAGCATCCAGCCGTTGAATGTTTGAATAATTATTGCACAATAATATCCTTTTGCACTCTTGCTTTTACCTTCATATCACTGGGAAAAAACTGATAGGGCTCCGTAGCCTCTTGTGCTATTTGAATTGTCCAATCTTAAGAGTTAGATTAGATGGCAATTTGCCTCCGGAACGGTTACCGTCGAGCGGTGGTGAAGCCACTCAGACACTTTCTGCTTGATGTATACAGATGTGACAGGAAGCCCCAATTTTCTTTGATTTATATTTCCTGGCATGTTAACCTTGTGAAACCGTGCCAAGCCCATGTGACAAAAATGACAAAACCACATTTTTTTTCTTGTTTCTTTTTTTCCACCCTCTGTTTTTTTCCTCCCCACTCATTCAGCTGTCTCCTCAAGGGGACATCCTGACATTTTTAAAGTCAGCAGGCACTAACTGTATTGGTTGTTGTCCTTCAGGTACCCTACAAATCTTTTTTCTGCCTTTTTTGCATCTAATCAGCACCACATGCATGTGTTGGCTTGCAGATTAAATCATGTTTATGCATCTGGTAGACACTTTTAAAAGCAACCTACAAATATGGATATAACATTGCAATCAATGTCAAAGCTAACAATGAGCTACATGGAAGGTTCTGTCAGAGGTGATTGGGTGGCAGTGCAGATATAAAGGGAAGAGCAGTGGATGAGAGTGCATAAAAGGGGGTAGAAAAGTACAGGGTAGGTGCGAGGGCCATCCTGGGGGAAGGTATTTGACCTCAGTTTTAAATTCAAAATGTATCCACATTTTTACAGGAATAAATGTGCTTCATGAGATGCAACATAACTATCAAACCATAAGCAAAAATGTTCTGTATGTATTCAGTCCTATTGTCAACTCTGTAAAGTATTTATTGCAAATGTTATCCTAAGGAATATTTTTTTATCAGTTATTTTTAAAGCAGCAATTCAAACTTTATTGATTTAATCTGGACTGCAATCCCCCTCCCATGTCCCAGTTTATTTTTCTTCTCAGTTTAATGGGGTTGTTGGGAATTCTAGAAATAAATATGCTCAAATCTCTTATTTACTTTAACTTAATAATATAATAATATTTTCTGAAGACTTTTTATTTTTCAATATTTTTAACAGATTATGTTTGTAATCCCTTTTTGGGCCAGTTTATGCCTAAAAAATCTGAACAAACTAGGATATTTTTATATAACCTGCTGCTGGTATATATTATACATTAGACTCACAACACCAAATAATCTTTTAATAAGATTATAGAAAATTACATTCAATTTGCAGTTGTCAAAGCGAGCATAGAATGTCTGCAAGGTGAGTACAAACTGAGACGTATCCAGTAGTGACAAACGGCTCCTACCAAATCTAAAAAGGTTTGAAATAGTGAAACGGTAACCTATCCAGCATCCAGATATTTATGAGGAACAGTCGCCCCCTGCTGGCCTGGATGTCCAAAGTAGGGGCCGCATGCCTCTGACTGGATTTGAATATATTCTTTCTTGATTTTTAAGGCAGAGCCTATGAAAAAAAGCAACTATAGCAGCTTTCAGAAAAATCTGTCGTATAGAGCTCCAGGTGCTGTCATTTTTTGAAAGGCATTATTTTCAGTAAAAAAAAAGAAAAATCACTCGTACCCACGCTTGCTCTCTTGCGTATACATTCCCAGGTCTGCGTGCCAATTTTCACGACTGAGAGTGCTTTGTTTCTTAATCTTGGTTCACAATTGTAACTCATCGCACAGTCATACAGTTGTCACACCGTCTTAATTTGATATGAGAACCAGAATGATTATCCATGGTGCTCATGGAGCCTAATCTTTTGTTTGTTTCCCTTTCTTTTTAGACTAAATATGACAAGTGAAACCTGCTTAAATCTTCTGCCAGAGAATTGCTGCATTTTGTTACACGTTGAAGCTTTGACTGTGTGACAAATCCTAATTGGTTATAGAGAGTACCTTCAGGGCAAAACGTACCTGATGCTGCGAATTGTGTTGCTCTAATTGGGTTTGCCCATAATCTGCCGCTGCTAGAGAGCCTCATGCATAAGCAGCATGGAAATCGTGTAATACTTGGAATGAGCTGCCGACATGTTTGATTTAATTAATCAAAAATTAGCTCCCAGCCTTGGAACGCACTCTGTGGAAACTCTCCAGAGGAGGCAGGCAAGTCCTGGGATAACTGCTTGGCTATAAACAGGCAATCAAACACATTAAAGATGCAGTGTTTCTGGAATTCAGTTTAACAGTGTTGAGGACGAGAGATTACTGGTTGATGAGTTTTATAATGTCTCTGCCCCACTGTATTCTTTTTTTAATTATTTGTCTATGACATTCTCTTTTCTTTTCTGCAATTAAATCATTAAGAATGTGTGGGAAAGAAAAATATTGCGTCCCCTGCACATTTTTCATACTACAAGCATAAAGTTAGATGCATTTTGTTGGGGTTTTAATGTGACGCAGTAACACAAAATAGTGGAAATAAATGTTTGAACTCTACTGAACAAACAGACTCATAAAAAAGAGGTAACAAACTAAGACAGGTCAGGGATAAAGTTGTGGAGAAGCTTAAAACAAAGCGAGGGTTATAAAACTGTATCGCAACCTTTAGTTGTGTCTCATAGGGCACTTTTTAAACTCCGTGTAACTGAAAACCTACCAAAACAAGGCAAGAGAAGCATTAACCAGAGAAAAGCCTCAGTGCCACTCTGAAGGAGCTTTGCAGAGATTTGCAGCACAGGTGATAGAATCTGTAAACAGGATAACTATTAGTTTTACAACAACAAAGTCCCACACAGACAACATGTCTAAGTAAGAGTTCTGGTGATACAATACCCATATCGAAGTTTTTGGCTGACATGCAAAAGGTCAGGCATGGCAAAAGAATTAACACACCATGGAAGGCAGTGTCATGCTGTGGGAATGTGACAGGGACATGGAAGCCGGTCAGAGTTTATGAGAAAATGGATCCTAAAAGGAAAAACTGTTTCAGCAGGACAATAGCGAAGTTTCCATTAGCCATGGAAATTGCACAAATTGAAATTACAAAAATAAATTAGCTTAATGGAAACATGCTAACTTTGGCCATATCGAAATAGAGGTATTTTGCAAAACTGCAGTGGAAATGCTTTTTTCACATCACACAAGTCACGCCATCAACTACCAGAGAAAACCACAAAAAAAGTCAAGAACTAGCAGGAGGTTGATGGTTTGTTTTTGATTTCTTTTTCAGACCATATTGCAGCTGGCTCCACCAGTGATCTCACAGCATTGCACAGCTCATAAAACATTGTGTGTCATTCGAATGTGTTGAATTCATAGCTCCTCTGTAAAATTACCGACTACAGTTTACCCAAAATGCTGCATACATAGCTGCTCCTAATTATAAGGGGTTTGTCACTCCAAAGCCTGAATAAGACGCCGATGTCTCTGATGGCTGATAGACGAGCACCAACTCAAAGAAGATATTCCATGTAACGGGTTACATCTGTTGCTGCCATGACTTTTAACGACTTATTGCATGAACAAGCTTTATTCAGGTGTGATTTTAATTTCTTAATTGATGGAAACAGCAGTTTCCAAAACAAAACAAAAATTCCCAACATTAGTAGAACGTAGACAAATATTTGTGCACATTTGTAAAGGACTGAACAGGTCCTTGAGTGATCACAGCTATTGAGTGATCATATTAGTGCAGTCCCAGTCAAAGTCAAATTGACTCATTTCAGTTCTACTGAGGTTAAACTGTTTTTCAAAAAGAATGGAATAATAATGTTGCGCATAATTTTCACGTGTAAAACTTGTATCGTCATAGTTTTGACTTGAAGGAGCTGAATACAAATGTACCTCACCCCCTTAATGTTTTTATTTGTAGGAAAATATGAAAATCATTTTCCTCTTAGAAACTGAGGTATTTTGTGTTGATCTCTCACATAATGTCTTGATAAACTGGGTCGGATACATCTGAGTGTAATGTACCGGAGTCATGTCGAATATAAAGAACATGCACATGATTTTCATCTCGAGTTACTAGTTACTAGCGTTATATACTAATGCCTGTGTCCCAGCCTGTTCAGTTCTATTTTTATCCAGTGCAACAAATGCTCACAATCAAGTTAGCGAGTCTCTGTGGTAACTGCCTCTCCATATGTGTTCAGATCCAGGACCTTGCAATCAGGTGCATTCAGAAAAACATCAAGAAGAACCGTGGTGTGAAGGACTGGCCTTGGTGGAAGCTCTTCAGTACAGTTCAGCCTCTCATTAAAGTCCAGCTCACCGAGGAGCAGATGCGAAGCAAAGACGTGAGCAAGCCTCTCTATCACCTTCCCCCTACTCACCCTACAGATTCTGTTCAATTGCACAGCCTGATTTCACTATCTAAACAGCGTCACCTGGCACGCCTTCACACGTCCTGAATGACTTAATAATTCACAATTTACTCGTAGCATGACGTGTAAAAATCTACCGCTGTGATCTGTGCTCCAGGAGGAGATACAGCAGCAGAAAGTGAAGCTGGAGAGAGTGGAGAAAGAGCGGAGTGAATTGAGACTGAACACAGATCGATTGGAGAGCAGGGTGGGTCTCTTTGTCTTTGTCACGGCTTTCGGGGAGCACCGTGTTTGAGATTTGTGGTGGAGTCTTGCCGCCTTTTTCATTCTGGCTAAAAAAAAAAAAAAAAAAAATTGATCAGCAACTTGCATAAGAGTCTGCAGTGTGAGCACACTGCAGCCGTTCCTCTCACGGGTTGTATGCCACTTCTTGTGTGTGAACAGATCTCAGAGTTGCTGGCTGAGCTCGCCGACGAGAGGAGCACCAGCGAGTCGGCTTCCCAGTTGCTGGAAACTGAAACGTCAGAGAGACTCCGCCTGGAGAAGGACATGAAGGACCTGCAGGCACATGCACAAACAAAAAAAAAGACATGAAACACAGTCCATTTTCCCCTTACTAACTCTTTTTCAATCTTGACTTAATTACTGCATTACAGGTTAAGTTTGATGCCATGAAAAAACAAATGGAGTCACAGGAGATGGAGCTCATGGAAGCACGTCTCACAAAGGCGTCCGAGCTCAACGGAGAGCTGGACGATGACGACGATTCCGGTTAGTTGAACTCAAAACTGGCCTTGAAGATAAGTTTAAGGATTTCTCATGCAGTCAGGGCCCTCTCTGCTAACAGAATCAAGGCTTTTTTAAAGCATTTATTTCAAATGCCCTAATTGATTGTACTTTTGACACCAGCAGCAGCCTGACTAAACCTCCCTAATGGGCATGTCAGCTCAGGTCAGTAACATAAATACTGAATCGCAGTTTGAAAATTTCCCCTACACTAATTGTAGCTGCAGGAATGAGTCCTTTGCTCGACTGTTACAGCAGGAAACGTGGCAGTAATACATTTTTTGCAAAGTACTGCTGAGGATATTTCCCAAGTTTTGGGTTTACGGCTTGCGGATTAAGATGTTCACTCCCAGGCATACAACTAATGGCCACTGATTGGTGTCCCCCCCCTTTTCTGCAAGAAAATGGAGCGCCTGCTGAGAGCTTTTTGTCTATGGGGCTTTATTCCCCCCATGCAATACCGCCCCCTTCAACCCACCTCAGCAGACAAGCCATTACAGAGCATATCAGAATTCTTAGATGAATGAGAAAGTAATCGTTGGGATCAGAGCTGGTGGCCCTGCAAGTTGTCATTATGCTATATATATGCTAATGAGCAGCACTAATGGAGGAGCCCGTGTTGGTATGTGAAGGAGAAATGGACAGCCTCAGAAATGATAAGGCTTGGAAATGAACCTGAACCTGAATGCCTGCCTGGCCGCTGTTTTAGTTCTGATAGCCTGTGACAGCTCCAGAATTAGGGTCGGCGAAGAACTGCGGAAAGTGCCACTTAGATGTGTTCTTCTCTTACAGCTATTGTTGTGAGCTCAGAATTCTTACCTGAGGTTTATTCAAGATTATGGTTGAAACGCAAAGGCTGCTTTGTAGTTTCCTGTGGAATTTTTTGACCTCGTAAGGTCATGTTTTGATGAAAGAAGCTTTATTTCCTGAAGGATTATATTATGTCGGTCCTTGAATGCGATAACCATCTGAGCCAGTACAGTGCACTCGATAATCCACAGCGTCCATCAAATCTGAGCTTTTGAGCCGCTTTTTGCTGTGTACCCCCGCTAGGCCTGCATTAAACGCGGGAGACACCCAAAATGTCACAAAGACATTTTCTGAACTGAGCGCCTTTTTTCTCTAGGAGGCGAGTGGCGGATAAAATACAATCGAGCCATTCGGGAAATGGACTTCACCAAAAAGAAACTCCAGCAGGAGTTTGATGACAAGCTGGAGACAGAACAGCAGAGCAAAAGACAAGTTGAGAGAAAGGCAAGAAAGAATAATGATGCCTCCTCATGTGACTTTGTCTATTCTAATGTGCGGCATTGATTCACAGTAATCTTTAAACCTAGAGATGCACCTAATACAATTTTGTGGCCAGTTTCTGATCTCCGGATTATCTGAAACTTTGAACTGCAAGTACTGATTTTAGCTGATTCTGATTCCTTATCAAAGACTCTGATGTGAGAAGACATAAAAACGGCTTGGAAAATAATAGTGTTAGCCTATTCTGCCCTTAGCTATTATTAATTATTAAAGATGATACTAAAGGTAACATCAGGTAATGTAAGTGAGAGAGCGCTTGCTGTAAACAGTGTTTTATAAGAACCAAGAAAACCTTTCCATTGGCATTGCGAACTCTCTTTAGTGTCTTAAATTAGTCATTAGTTCTGTCTTAGCAGTAATCACAGCTTGCAAAACAGTGGTTTGCACATATGTAGACCACAAATCATTCATACCCAGGTATGTTTAGTCTTAAAGTGATCTTTGAATTTTACCAACACGTTTCTGTGGAACCTGAGTCTGATGGAGAATCAGTGGAAGGAGCGAAAGGTTAGGGTGATGGCAACGAGGCGTTGCAACTTCAAAGACTAAGATGAAAGGCAAATACACTAGTAAAAATATGCAAAAATCTGCTGAGCATGTAATGGGAAGATTTTTCTTATATATATCAATGACGACTTTTACAATGATTTTTGTCACATTTTAAAAATGTGAATAAAAATACATTTTGAAAGTACAATTTAAACCATTTAAAAAGTACAATTTACCAAAAATATTTTGAATTTTTCTTCCTGTATTTAAAAAAAATATATATTTTCTAAAATTTTTTCCCAAGAATTGATACTCCCTTTCAGTGTTTTATTTCACATCAGATGTAAACTTATTGGTTGATTGAAAATAAGTTTATATCTAAATTTGCCAGGAGTGGTTTTTCATCAGTCAGAAGTGGTCAAGCCCAAATTCATGCAGTTCCAGCTTCCTAATTTATGGGTGCATCTCTATTTAAAGTCCATTAATGTATTTCACGGTGATACCTATAGTGCTATCAAAAAAGAATATTTGTGCTAATATTTCTGTGTGTTCACACTGCAGCTGGCTGATTTGCAGACAGATAATGAGGATCTGCAGCGCTCTGTGCAGCAGCTGAAGAAGAAGTGCCAAAAGCTGACTGGCGAGCTGCAGGACACCAAGCTTCATCTGGAAGGCCTGCAGAGCCGCAACCACGATTTGGAGAAAAAACAGAGGAAGTCAGTCTCAAATGTGCTTCGCCTCTTCCGTGTTTTAATTACCAACACACATCTCAGAGAATTTCGAGCTCCGCTCTTTCCCGGGATTGCCCAACGTGATGGCCCGCTCACATAATGCCCAAGTTTTCTGTAATTCAAATAGTGGCTGGGATGGTCGGTAATCTGCAGAATTGCATTAGTGGAGAAAATGACTTAGACTTTAAGCACTTAAGAAGCTATCGCTGTGGTATAATGTGATCTCTCCCCTGTGGCTAATTGAAGATGCTCTGTGGGTGAAATTATTTTCAGCTGCACTTCAGAGGGAAATACAGGGAATTACGACGAGCTGTCAGCAGGAAACACTTAGCTGTTAAGTTCACTAACAATAAGTGTTTCTGGCTGTTAGGATGTTGGGAAAAAAAAAAAAAACATTTCGGAGACGACTGAATGTCATGGGGAAATTTTTAGCCAATGGAAGGAAAAGTGTTAGAGAGAGATAAAGTGAAATGTGAGTCTTTGAATGTGAATGTCATTTGTAGACAAAAGGGAAATACATTTTTACAGAACTGGCTCTCAGTGTACTGTCTCACCATGTCATCAGTAGATTAACAGCAAGATTTTTGTCCTGTATTAATATTTGAAATGACTTAGGGTTTTTTTTCCCAATGATATTTTTTGTGCATTCAAGTTGTATATCATAGTGCATGCAGTTCAGAGTTTTTTAATCATCTGCTTGTATGTGCCCCAGATTTGACCTGGAGCAGAACCAGGCTCAGGATGAGGTACAAAGAGAAAAGAGTCAGCGGGAGAAACTGGCTCGCGAGAAAGACATCATGACCGGTGAGATATTTAACCTCCGCCAGCAGCTGCAGGTAAGCTTCCTCTTTCTCCTGGTCTCTGAGTGATATGCTGTAGCCCCGGCGTCGAACTTCTACTGTGTGCCTCTCGTCCGCAGGACAAGGACACAGAACTGTGCGCCGCAAATGTGAAAGTGCAGCAACTGGAGGCAGAGCTGCAGGATCTGTCCTCCCAGGAGTCCAAGGACGAGGCCTCTCTGGCTAAGTTAAAGAAGCAGCTTCACGACCTTGAGGCGAAGGTGAACGATCAGGAAGAGGAGTTGGATGAGCAGGCGGGATCAATCCAAATGCTGGAGCAGGTATACGTGCTTCTGTAGTTTTGAGACTTACTTTCAGAAATTTCACTTTTCCGAAACATGAAACTACTCCAAAAATTATTAATTCTTGCTAATATCGCCTCCATACATCTTATGTCACAAGCTGCAATGCATGTCCTTATCTTGCTCTCAGGCTAAGCTGAGACTTGAGATGGAGATGGAGAGGCAGCGGCAGACCCACTCCAAAGAGATTGAGAGCAAGGATGAAGAGGTGGAGGAAATCAGGCGGTCGTGCAGTAAGAAGGTAGGCGTTGCTCATTTTCACTCTTTGTGCATTAATTTTTCTTATTCACATTCTTTCTTCTCTAAGCTATCAATTAGCCATGCCTGTTTAAAGCAGCACAGAGAAACAGACACTGATGTTGACAAATGAATCACAAGTTCATTGTATTTAGTCCAGCATATGTTTATAGATCCTTTCACTAATTTTTGTCTTTGAAACGGAAGCAAAAATAATTTTGCATTATTTGTCATGCAAAAGATGAAAGATTTGTGACATTATCGAGAACCAAGTGATGATAGATCTGTATGTTTTTCAGTAACCTTGCTGGATGGATGTACAGGGCTTTGCAAAAGTGTTTGCAGCTCTTGATCTTTTTTCCATTTTATTTCTTTAAAAAAAACTTCAATATATTTTATTGGGTTTATACCTGATCAAACAACACATTATAGACATTGTGTTGGACATGAAAGAAACATGCACGGTTTACATAATATTAACTAAAGTACAAATCTTATACACATTGTTTGCATTTGTAGTCAGACCCTTGAGTTAACATCTACCAACTGCACTTACAGTAGCAAATCTTTCAGGCTATTGCTTTTCCAGCTTTTTATATTATTCAAAGCACTTTGAACTGCCTTGTTGCTGGAAATGTGTCTATATAAGCAAAGTTATCTTGCCTTACAAAAGACTGAAATGTATGCCCATTCTTTTTCAAATGGCTGTCACATTGGATGGAGAACATCTGTGAGAATTAATCAAAATGTCCATCAAACCTTTGTAACTGATTTATTCATTGACTTAAAAAGAAAGTCTATAGTGGCCTTTTTTTTTTGTTCTTTTTTATGATTGAAGCTAACTACAAAATGAACCACTTGAAACTTAAATATGTGCCATTTAGGTGACTTCTGAAAGCATTTGGGTGCACTGAATTTTTTTTTCAGGGATATTGGAGTGAAAGGGGTTAAATACAAACGTGGGCCACAGTTTTCTACTGTTTATTTGTAAAATCAAAACAAACAAACAAAAAACAGCATTTGCATAATTTTCCATTCACTTTGTAATTTTGTTGGACTTTATCACAAATTCCCAATAAAATACGTAGAGGTTTGTGGTTGAATACTTAGTGTGGTGGTGTGAATACTTTTGTAAAAACATCTGTGTCTATAATAAAAGTGGTTTACAAACAGAAGAACATATTTTGTCAGATGCCAGTAACTGTTTGCAGCCCGAAACAGTGACGTCTAACAAGATAGGTCATGATGCATGTGTGACTTTAACTGATATTCGTTCCCTGCGTTTTTGACACTGTTGTGTCCTGCAGCTCAAACAGATGGAGGTGCAGCTGGAGGAGGAGTACGACGACAAGCAGAAAGTCTTGCGTGAAAAACGGGAGCTGGAGTCCAAGCTTCTGATTGCCCAGGACCAGGTACTGCCTTAGCTCTTTGCCTGTGCGGCAAAGTGTGTGCGATTTAAACGTGGGCCACTTGTCTTGATTGGAAATAAAATGCTTTTGAGCCCTGAGAGGTGCTCTAAGTTTAGATGGAGGCGAGATGGTCATGTGTAATAGTAATAACTACAGAGGAGTGATTCGTTATTCAGGTTAGCCAGAGGGATGTGGAGACAGAGAAGAGGCTAAAGAAAGACTTGAAGAGAACAAAAGTCCTTCTGGCTGATGCACAGATCATGCTGGACCACCTGAAGAGCAACGCCCCCAGCAAAAGGGAGATTGTCCAGCTCAAAAATCAAGTATGTCCTCCTGGGGATCGTTTTGCTTCTAATTCAAAAGATGACAGTACTGTAGCCTTTAATAAGTGACAAAAATAACTGAACAAAAGAGGCTTTTCAGAGTATAGAAATTGTAACAGTGAAGAAATTCTTCATCATATCCAGCAGGGATTCTTGATCTCGGCCCACTAACGTTTGTCCTTCGCTTCCTTCCTGCACGTTTCCCGCTGTGCCTCGCAGCTGGAGGAGTCAGAGTTTACTTGTGCAGCAGCAGTGAAAGCTCGAAAGGGCATTGAGATTGAAATTGAAGATTTGCATATTCAAATGGAAGATGTGGTCAAAACCAAGATGGCGGTGAGTTTTCACATCTTTTTCTTTTACACAGTGGAATAATTGAGTGTATGTTCCAACTAATAGCACTTTAGCTTGGTTTTCAGTTTATATCCAACACAAAATGCTTTTTTTATCCAAAAAGTAATTAACACTGTTTACATTTTGACCCATTAGTGCCTACACTGTTTTTCTTCACATAACTGAAGCTTTTTTCTGTACTGGTGTGGTTTTTTTTTTAATTCACTTTTCTAATGAGGAAAACCCCCCAGAAACAACAATGTGTAATTACTTAAGGGCCTGTGCATATCAAATTCTCACTCTTCAAATTGCAGCAGGGTTCTCATTTATATGCATACAAGAGGCCATGCTGGGATATTAAAATAATAAACGCCCTTTGGCATATGTCTGATTTGAACATTTTGCTCTAATGGTTAAATGAGCTTTGCTGAATGTTTTTCTTTTTTTTGTTTCGCAGTCTGCTCATTAATAGCTGTCTCACGAGACTTCTTCCTACATTTTCGACTCATAGACTGAGGATATTTGTGTCTCTTGGGATGACGCACAGTGTGCTGTGTGTCTCCGTTTTGGTTTTTAATTGCTACATTTATGGCAAGGGAGGATCTCGCAAATGTTTTAGATTAGAGAATTCATATTGAGAACTGGCGTTTTACCAGCTGAAACTCCAAATAGGACATCGCCAGTACGCTGCACACACTGCACTTTCCCTGGCCTAAATGAGCCAATTGATTATCTCCAATTGGTGTCATCCTCTAGCCAGAACCCTGACAAGACTGTGTTTCAAAGCAGGGAGATGAAACTCTGGGACTGCTCTGGCTTTGGCTAATCACCGTTTATCATATTTAATAGCTCATGAATAAATCCTGACATTTTGTGCTAAGGTGTGTTTTTCTGTCCGTTTGTCACTTAGCTGGAGGAGCAGGTCAGCCGACTGCAGAGAGAGAAGAACGACTTGCAGTCTCGCATGGAGGAGGATCAGGAAGACATGAATGAATTGATGAAGAAGCACAAAGCAGCAGTTGCACAGGTAGCTGAGCCTTTGAGAAATTTCAATCATCTGTTTGAATGGATTTGAAATGTCACCGCAAACACCGGTAGTATTCTTAAGAAACTGGCCATGAAAAGATTTATGACCGGTCTACAAATTAGCACAGGTTGAGGTCTGGGAAATATCAACGCTAATTAGTCAAAACAAACAGAGAAAAAGTGCACTAAAGTCAAGCAGACCAGACCAAATCAAGTCGGACAACACACCATCTGGTTAAAAAAAAAGAAAAAAAAAAAAGAAAAACCCACCACCAGAACAAATATGCATTCGGTCCAATGATGTTTTGTTTGTGTCCATTTCGAATGCATCTGTTATATGTTGGAGCACTTGGTTGGAATCCTTTCTGATGCGAAGGCTTTTTTCAGACAGCAGTTTGTCTGTCCATTTGGTCTGCATCTGTTTCGTCTGATGCCTTTTGCCCAAATCAGTTTTGTCAGATGCCAGTCAGTCTGTTAGCATTTAGTCTGCTGCTCTTTTACGTCAGGTGGGCTAGTTAGATGGTGTTTACTTTCAGTCTGATATAATCACATTGGATCTATCAGCTTTTGATCTAGTTTAAACAGATTCTCTGGGTACAAAAAAAAAATCTTGAATAAAAATACCACATTATCAGAAGACAAAAATGTGACCTGATCAATTTCACTAAACAAAACGGCAACAATTATTGTTGTCAAAACATCACACAAAACCACAACCTTGACGTTCTCCATTGCCAAGTGTTGCTTAAAACGAGCCCTTAGTTTAATCCATTTATTTTAGAAGATTTTTTTTTCTAACGGCTTATAGTCTTGTTTTTGTTTAGGTTAGTCTGAGTCCCTTTGGTATATGGTTCAGTCATTGGTTTCTAGAAACCATTATTCGTCTTTGAGCATTTTTTCTTTTGTGCGATAATATTTTCCTGAGACATGAGAATGATCTAAAATGTACACCATACTTATGTCTTTAGTTGCACCACTTATCGACCATCTGGTTTAAAAATTAGACATTACATTTCTAAAGCCACTTCTTTTCTGCAGTGCGGCTTCTGTGTCGAGGACATATTTTCTTTCCGACGCAGCATGTGCTTTCAAATCAGAGAGATCTGCTCTACATCAAAACCACATGACAAATTATTTTAGTTGAACCTGCTGTGTTCACGAGCCATTAACATGAAAACTAATTTTGATGCAAGATAATTGAAACATTTCCAAGCCACTCGAAACTCATCCTTTCTTGTTTAATCATTCGTTTAAAAGTGATTGTTGTTTTCTGTTGCGTTTGTCTGCATTGTGCGTTGGTGTGATGTAGTCGGCGAGGGACTTGAGCCAGATCAGTGACCTGCAGGCCCAGCTGGAAGAAGCCACAAAGGAGAAGCAGGAAATCCAAGAAAAGGTACAGTAAAAAGTAGTATTCATAAGCATCTGCACAGCAGTCTCTGGGGAACCTGCTCACTGCCTCAGCACTTCTCTCTGATTATGCTTCAGCTTTTCTGAGAGTACCACTGATTATTATGACCACGAATGCTTGGTTTCTATGGCGTTTTCTTTTGTTTTTTTTCCACTGAAAAGTGCAAATGCAATCTACATGTAAATAGTACAAATCTGTGAAAACTCACAGCCAATGTGGGAAACTGTTCTTTCGCCTCTCCGTTCTCATATACAGCGAAGGCATGTGTCAGCAAACCATTACGCTGGAGAAATTAAAGGACTCATTCAAGGCTTTTTCAATAATTGTCTGCCAACACGACCTCACCACTTCAGTCTCGGGGAGTTATCTCGTGTTTTTAGGATAATTTGATTCGAAAACACAAGAACCCTAAATGAAAAGTGGTAATTTGAAACCAGTGCTATGAGAAGTGCTTTCTCTATCGAGACTCGGCTATTACAGAAATGAAATGCGATAACGGAACATAACAAAAACAACACAAACAAGTATTGGTCCTGTGCGTTATGATAATTTCAGTCAGCTAAGAAGAAAAAAAAAAGTGTTGTTCTACTCTCACACATATCAAAGAGGCCCTTGCTACTGTCGTTCACAGTTGAGTCACTTTTTAAATGTCAAACTGTTTTTTTGCTGGAACCAGTGGGCCGCCTATTCACAAGGCCGCCTGATGCTCGCTACTTTCTATTAATCCCATTATGTTTTGATACACAATCTTTAACCTGTAGGTCTGATTGGACATGGAGCCCACTGTGTTTATAGACAATACCTTATGTCTTTTGTTTTATGCAGTGGCTTTTCAAAGCTTTGAGCTGCCGATAAAAGTCTTCGTTTATTTTTGAATTATCCTTAAGAACTATAACAAAGGATAATATTAGTGGAGCGTTCAAAAGGGTTTTTTTTTTTTTTGTTGGGCCTCCTTCTGCAACCATCAATTAAATTAGTTTAAGGTGACTTAAATCCATTTGTGAGCAAGGTCTGGCTCTTTAAATCAGGAATTTACCCTTTAAATGATATGAAAATGAGTACAGAGTTGACAATAAACAGTCTTTAGCATCTTATCGTAGGAATTCACACAGCTTAGCATAACTAGCATCTATGAAGCAGCCTTCTCTGTATATTTTCTAGAGTTAGTACTTTCTTAATATAGAGTCTTCCCTTGAAGTTTCAAGCACAAAAGAATAAAAAGGAACAACTTTGGACTATGTTTTACTCTTTTTCTTATAATAACCGCAAATTGTCCTTGCATTTTCAAGCTGTGCAGTATTACTATTGCAAATAACTATTTAGATGCAAATTTTTGGTATCCTGACCCCACTTTGCCTGTAACAGATTTGGCCAGCTGAATGGACTTGTGCTACCTTTCATATGGATTTTAGTGCTAACATGCTAAAGTTCACGGGGAATAGCAGAGATATCAAAGAAGTGAAGGAAAAGAAAAAGGAGATATGTGACTTAATGGGGGCTAGCGAAATCTGTGCAGTTCTTGAATGAATCATGGATGTGTCTCTACATGGCTTCCTTTTAAGTAGCTTCTTACATCTCTGTGCTTCTCCTGACTTAATTTTTAAACACCTCACTGATGCTGATAATTGTCTTTTTTTCTTGTTTTTTGGACGTGCTTACATTTAGGCTGAAAAGGAGACAACTTGCAAAATAAACAACATGAATCTTTTCTGAATTATGAAGTTGTTCGTAATTGCTTTCTGATGAACAATCTGACAAAGAAACACAGCAGAGCACTGTAGGATGGGTTGGGGGGGAAAAAAGCTGATGTAGACTATATGCAGCCTGACTAATACTTTTTAATGAATGTCTTGCTGGATCCTTTAGATGACTGTAATATGAACGGTGGTGAGAGACATAATGTAGCCCTATAACAAGTTTTGGCAATACTCCAGAACATGCAGACTTTCGATTGAGGAGAAATTGGTTATTGAGCATGCAGGGGGGTTCTGAGAAGAATGAGATCAGTGATCAATAATGGGCTGGAACAGGATTGGAAACAAGATGCTGCTGGAGAAATAATTCTGCTTGCTTTAACCCAGCTTATGATACGTGAAGAGGTGATGTGCTTTTCTGTGTGTCTGCGTTCATTTTAATTACAGATTCACCCACCATTTAACTTTTTACATCATTCTTTTTATTCATCACATCTGTATTTTTCTTGATTTAATTTTGTTTTTTAGTCTGGAATCAAATGGCATAAATAGCTAGAGACTCATCAGACATAATATTATTAATAATTACTTTGTCCTAAATTTTCTCCTAAAGTATTCAAACCAAGAAAATATATTGTTTTACTTTGCTTGGTGCCCAGGATTGTTAGCTGTTGAATATTTTGGCAGTCACACACTAAAACATGCCTTAAACGTGATTTAATCTAAAGTGTCGTAAAAATGCATTCGACTTATAATAATAAAGCTATTGAAGAGACAAAATTCAAAACTACCAAAACTTGTGTTTTAATGACACACTGATAAATTGACCTGTTTATTGGTTCTAGGATTATTTATGTGAACTGAAGAATGTATTGTTAATAATCTTTAAACAGCTGTAAAATTTGATTATCTAAATAATTGTCTCCTTGTTTAAATTTGAAAACCTTTCTGGGATGTTTCCTGCCTCTTTGTTGTTATTTAGACCCAGATCTGCTCATAAACCTATTCCTGTGACCCAACGTCAGTGAGAGGATGACTGCTACTGAATCCTGTCATCCTTTGACCTTTTTCTTCTCCTGCATCATTAGAACGGTCACAATTTTCACTTATTCATTTGAATATTTCAAGAACCAACAGATGGCTGGCTTCGGAGTAACCATCCAGAAATCCAAGGGTCACAGGTTACTGACTCCACATCAGCATGTTAGCCTCATCAGAGCTGTATTTTGCTGCAGATCTTCTTTTCTTGTTCTCCTGCAACATACTGAGCAACCGTCGTTTTTACAGCTCACCAACAAAAAGCTTTTTTTTATTTGAATTTAAAAATTGTGGAGCTACAGTGGTTTTATCTGATTTGTCCCATCTTTGAGCTGATTGGTTAAATTGCTGGATCCTGTGAGGTGTTAGCTAATGGTTGAGGCTCTGAATAAGTGTAGATTCATATGGTAAAAAGGTTAATGCATCTGATTTAGGCCTGTTTTTATAATAGAGCTTTTATCATGTTTCCCTAATGGAGTACCATTTGCTCAGAGGATAACCTTTCTGGTGTTAGGTGTGACATATATTAATGCAAGGGAATTTTCTTAGCTGATGGATCGATGTTGTAAAATGAATTTCTTCTGAGCTGCTGAAGCTGAATTTAGTTTAACTGCAAAACCACCAACATTCCTGTATGCCTTTAAACTGCCTGAGGAAGTAATTTTACCCCCTGTCAATGCAGCCTTCATAATGACAAAGATGACATTTCTGGAGGCATTATTTTTCTTACTTTTCAGTCTTGCATATATATCCATTTTTTGCAGAAGAGAATATTTATATACATATACGTTTTAAAGTAATTTTCATGCTTAACATAAAAAAAACAGCCCACTTATCAACCTTTTACAATTTTCACAATTAAGCTAATGGTAAATAAAAACGTTGTCGCCTTCAGAAAACGTATTTCTGTTTTGGAATATCACAGTGAAGGAGTGTGAATCTAAGTGCTCAGCTCATTTTGTTCTGATATTTTTAATTAATTTATTTATTTTAGGTAAAGAGGTAAGAAAACCATATAAATGTTTTGATTTAAAGTAGTTTATTTTTGTTTTGTCTAATTATATAAAAGCCTAGTAAAATACATTGTGTGCATGTTATTTGATAAAAGTGTGAAAGAGTTTAAGATAATGCTGTAAATTTAGAAATAAAATAGTATATGTAATAATACACTAGCCTCTTCTACTGGGCTTACTCAAACAGTAGCATGCCAACAATTCAAGATTCTCTGCTCTTATTGAATATCATGGTTTCACTAGTCTGTCAATGCTAGTTTGGGCGCCACATTGTTTGTACGCATTTCATGCTTTCGTCACTGGACGTTGTTGGAAGCAGGTTTCAAATGACTCTGAAAAACTCAGGTTGGACAGTGAAGTATTGAAAATTCCAGATTAATATTGTTGTGAACACATTTATCATGGCTACCAAAATTAGTATGGGTTTCCTAAAATGTGTTAAAAAGATGAACAAAATGTGTTATTACCAACAAGAAAGCCAACAGCAGAAATTAAATTATTAAAAATATGTGATTAGATGTAGTAGTAGTAGTAGTAGTAGTAGTAGTACTCCACATAACTTCCCATATTTATATGAGATTATTGAGAAATGACAATGTATAGACTTATCCCACAATGCATCCAGGAAACAGACTCGTGTTTTTACAATTAATAAAAAAAGATGCAATTTAACTATTTATGAAAGGTTTGTAGCAAGCTCTGTTAATTTCTTTTTTTATTTTATTATAGATTATTGTTTCAGGCAGAACACCCTGTTGAAACTGTTGACAACGTATTACTGGTAACCAGTCCAAGCCTTTACATGGGCCAAACCCTGGTTAGACGTCATTACGTTATCTCATCATAACACACAAACATTGCTTATTTGATCATTTTTAACCATAGTAGCGGGTCACCATGCATGGTTGTTTTATTTTCTGCGAGTGTTGGCTCTGTCTGCCGAAGACTGGCATCCCTTCCTCTCCCCCACTTCCAACTGGGATAGAAACCAGTGTCCCTGCGACTCTGTACAGGATAATGCGGGTGTAGCTGATGAGTGGATGGATCTGCACTGGATTAAACAAATGCAACCATCTGCTGCAAAAACAGTGTGTAGCTTCTGCCACTCCCGAACACCGTAGCGCATTCCTGCTTTATTAAAATTTACGTGAGCTGAAGCCACTCGAGGCCCACCCTTCAGAATATTTCTGGCTACACTTAAGATGCACAGCGGGCTGCAAGCCACTGTTAAAATGTGCCAGAGTAGGCACTGATTGTTATCTAAAGCATCTGACCTTGAAGTGGTTATCTCATTCCCAGTAGGAGGGAAATCTGGCTTCTTTAGAAATATCAAAGGAGAGCTCCAAATCCTCCTTGTCTTAGATGCAGAAGTCCCTCATTAGGTGCCCTGCTGCCTTTCGGGCCAGTTTTGTTGTGACGTGTCTATCTTCCTTTTATCAGTCATGGAAGAAAAAAGGATTTAGATAGAACAAACGTGCTTTGCATGAAGCTGAAGCCTCTTTCAAAGCCTGTGAAATTACCGTGACTCACTGTTACTCAGCCTGAACCACAAGCTTTTTTTTTTTATTTTTTTTTTTTTTTTTTTTTGACCATTTTAGGTAGAGTGGAGGCTTATCTCAAACTCATTATTCATACTGGATGCATCTTATTTATATTTACCAAAACAGAATAAATTAACTCAAATTGGGTGAAAAAGTAAACGGCAATCTATTTTAGAAGATTTAAAGATCAAGACTTGCTCTTAATGTTTAAATACCTCACAAAAAGAGGCCGATAAATAAGGAGGAAGTTTGCAGCGACTATTGCTCCTCAGAAACTGACTTTGAATATTTACGTATCTGCCTGGTGTGTGATATCCTTCCAGCTCCATTCACTCCAGAGCCAGTTAGAGTTCCAAGAACAGTCCATGGTGGAGAAGTCGCTCGTGAGCCGCCAGGAGGCAAAGATCCGCGAGCTGGAGACTAAGCTGGAGTATGAGAAGACTCAAATTAAGCGCTTGGAGGTGAGATGCTCCTAGAAATTTGACTAAATTTTATAAGAAACAATTATGTTGTTTTTCCAGTAAGCTGTGGTATAGCACGCTTCACATAACCCGTTACACTGAAAGTAGGAAATGCATCTAATAGGAAATAATATTTTGATTAGTATGTAAAGCAATGTGCAGTACAAACAAATGCATTCTTGATTTTTTTTTAAGGTGCTGATGGCATATTTGAAACATATCTATTAAATCGTCATTTATAAATGCAAACATTAAAAGTTTTCCATTATGTGCTTTATTATATAAAGTCAACGTTTTCTCAATGTATTCAAATATATTAGCAACTAATATATTTGCTGTTAAGTCAGAACATTGTGCTAACCACGTTCCTATCGTTTGCTTGCCAGAGCCTAGTGGGCCGTCTGAAGGAGAACCTAGAGAAGATGACTGAGGAGAAAAACCAACGCATCACAGCAGAAAACAGGGAGAAGGAGCAGAATAAGCGCATGCAGAGACAGATAAGAGACATGAAAGAAGAAATGGCTGAGCTGTCCAAGAAGGAGGGGGAAGCAAGCCGGAAGAAGCACGAACTGGTAAGGTTTTAGCTTCCTTGGTAACCTCACCTGTACTCAAATGCGCTTATAGAGGAATGATGCCTGTTACGTGATGTTGTTCATTTGCCAGGAAATGGATATTGAGAGTTTAGAGGCAGCAAATCAGAGCTTACAAGTGGACCTTAAGCTGGCCTTTAAAAGGATTGGGGACCTGCAGGCGGCCATCGAGGATGAGATGGATAGCGACGACAATGAGGACTTGATCAACAGGTACACTCCAGCTTTGAAGCTGTGAAAATTAATGTTGGCCTTTTGCATTCCGGGCATTTTACCATGTTACTGGCAAGAAATGCACAAACATGTTAATGTTGGCAGTGTACCAATTGGATGAGGTCCTACATAAATGCTTTTAGGGTTGCCAACTTTTAGAAATTGATATAGGGAGCGCACACTGCACCACCCACTACTCCCTCTTCTTCTTTGTACTGTGGGGGAATAGTGTTTGTTCCTTTTTCACTCTATAATCTAGGCCGTTGCAAAGGAAGATGCACAATTTTAAATTAAACCGTTCTAAATTCAGCCAGATCTGTATTTTGGAGTGTCTTGAAACTGTAGTAGATATGGCGAACTTTCAGACTCCAGGCCCAACAGTGAAACTGATCAATGTTCCTGAGGGAGTTTTACAAACGGCATGTTCTGTTAGTTTGTGTTTTTAAGTGCTCATATTACTAAAATTAACATGTTTCACATATTAGCTGATTTCTTGATCATCTTAAAATGCTAGAACATTCTTCATGCTTAAGCCAGACACAAGGTCTCTATCATATGAAGGTTGGTTTTACATAAAAGTTCAACATTGCAGTTTGTTGGATTTACATTAAAATGACAAAATAAAATTTCCCAGCCTTTGGCTTAGTTTTTAATTATTTGCTTTAATACTACTAATAAAAATCTCAATAAAATCAAATTAATTTTCTCATTTTAATAGTCTGAGACCCTTAAGATGCAATTTCCGAATATCATCTGGGTATGCAATTCATTTAGATTTCTTAGTAATGTTTTCTCCAATGGTCCTGTTTATTTTAGCCTGAAACAAAACAAAACAGCATAAAGATAATTTTCGTAGTAGGCAGTTTATTCTGGTGTGTCATAAATTTAATTATAGCAAGAAAGAACATATTTTATTAAATAAAAAGTACCTCGCTGTTTTCTGATCCTAGTCGTTCACATAGTGAAAGGCTTCTAAAAACATTCTGATCAATAATTTATTGATATTCAGTTAGCTACATTTGTTTTTGCTAGGATCTTAACGTTTAGTGTCAGTTATACTCTATTACCTTTTGTTTTTTTTTAAAATGCTCGTTAATTTCAGGATTTTCCTTGGTTTGAAAAATGAATGAACCACTTGATATGTTGTGTTTTAATACTTAGTGGCTCTTTGAATACCAAATATGGGAGAATTTTCTATTTTAAGGGAAGGATGGCAAACCTGATTTATGCACATTGCTTCACCTTTCCAGTTTACAGGGACAGAAAAGAGAGCCTAGCCATCATTAATGTTAATAATCTCAACTGTCTTTCATGCTGTGAGTCAAACTCGCTGCTGCGTAAGGGTCTGTTCCCTTTGCTTCAGTACACACAATTGGAGTATAGCTAAAGGCCTAACAAACTACAAAAACCTGCTGCTTTTCTTAGCAGGCTGTCAGTCATCTCTACATACATTTCAAATCTCTTTTGTACTCTGAGTCATGTGCTTTGTCTGCTCCAAAAGTACTCCTCAGAAAGTTTAATTCAGCCTCCTGCCTCTGATCTTTTGTCTCTTTGCTTTTTTCCTCGCTTGTTTGATTACCGCCTGCCTCTTTACAGTGAGGTTGAGGGCTATGCATGCTCTGAACTCAGGGAAGTAAACACCGACTGCAATAATACAGACCTCCAAAAGGAAGACATTACAAAAAGCAGCTCTGTTTACAGAACAATACATGGTTATTTTCGTGTGTTTGCATTAGTGTAAAAAAATGTCTTACTATGGTGATATCTCATTTTGTCCTCCTTTTGCACTGTTATTTGTGTATCTCACCTTTGCTGTTTCTCTTTTCCCTTCCCTTCTTGGTGTCATCCTCACTTCTGGCAGTTTGGAAGACATGGTGACAAAATATCAAAAAAGAAAGAACAAAATGTGAGAATGGAAAAATGCACCCTTTGTTTCCGTCGTCGTGTGTTGGTTGAATTTTTTTTTCACACCAATTTTAACCACAGGGGAGAATAATGCACTATTCCTATTCTTTCACGCTTTAGTTTTCTCCCCCAGTAGCCCTGTGAAGAGAAGGCATTTTAAACAGAATGAAAGGCACTCTCTGTGTTATACATCTCAGATAAAAGCTGCATTTAAAAGATGGCCCCATGTTTGATTTCATTTTATTTTATTTTATGCCAAGTATCTGCAGGTGTACACAGTCTGCCTCACTGGAGATTTCAGGCTTGTTTGGCGAAATTTGCACATAAATAGATGATATACTATAATTGAAAATGCCAGTCACTCTCCCTTAAACCAATCTCTGTGCTTTGGAAAATATGTCTTTGAAGAAAAATAGTATTCTAAAACAAACCTTTGGTAATACTGCATTCTTATCCCCCTGGTTTTTTTATTTTTTATTTATTTATTTATTACATCAAACATTTTTTGAAGCTTGATTGCATGCTATCAAGTGTTTAGGATTAAGGGATTAGGATGTTGGATTCAACTTTAGTAACTCCTGCAGCTTTTCCAAAGCATGTGCAGCATGTCCAGTCACATTTTAGAGACGCTTACAGCCTGTTTGACATGTGATCAGGGGGAGGTTAAGTCGAATTACTAGTTTCATCATGCTCATGTAAAAATATAGCATCTAACTGATTTGAATAATACATCTAGAATAATATATCATGCTATAGTTGCAAGCTTACAATAATATTACAACTTTTTTTGATGTTCTGCTTTTTATAAAGCAGCTCAACTGTAACAAGCCAATAATATTGGCTGGTTAATTAGGCCCTCTCTCCTCTTTTAGGCATCTTTACAGAAATGCCGCGCAGAGCTTGAAACGTGTAATATTAAAAAAGGCATAAAGTTACTCGGCATGATGGGCAGCTCTCCCGTAGGTTTCCACCTAATTACCGTGTTTTTCTCAGCCTGCAATATTTCCAAGTAACTCAATTAGCCCTTTTTGTAATCAGGTTAAAAAGTGTTTCAGCCTTCGGAGAGGGGCAGGTCCAAACATTTTGAGAAAACTATGGCCACTCCAGCACTTTCTGTGACAAGCAGAAGAAACGCAACATAAAACGTTTAGCTTTTTAAAATGTTGATGCATCTTGATGCCGGTAACAGTCCCATGCCTAGCTTCATATATCTAATTTAAGATGAAATGGCACAAATGATATTGTAGTCCTACATAAACTTGTTTAGCAGACAAAAGTGAAACAACAAAAATTGTTTAAGTGTGTTGCACACAAAAGTCATCTATTCCATTTTTTTAAAATGTGATTTACCATATTGGTTGTAATGAGATTTTGTGCCATGATATTTATATCTCTCTTCATTCTAAAGTCTCTCTTGTAAACCATCAATCATCTTTATTTATCAATGTAAAATGATGAATAGACCTGAACCTCTGTTTTAGGAGCACTGAACAAAAATTCCATTAAACAGTTTGACATTTATGAAATTTTTAATTCTTTTAGAGAAAATGCGAAAAATAATATTTTTTCTCAAAGCTATAGCACCACATTAGAAATAGACGAGCATAAAATCCAATGTGTTGGGAGACAAGACAAGTCAAGTCAAGACAGACAAGTCCATATTCTGATCTAGGTAATTTGTGAAAACATTGTTGTATTTGTAGAAACAAAAAAAGGCTGATTCTTAGTTTTGCCAGAAATGTATTCATGTGAGCCCAGTATCCTGTACAATCTCATGAGCTCTATTTATTTCTACACCCCAATGTTTTTTAGTGTGCCACTTTTTAGATGATCCGATCAGTAGTTGGATTACATCCTTTACATAAACTGTATTGAATTGGATGCGACTTCCATGTGAGCTGGACCCCTGCAACTGTTGGGAGTGCAACTGTTTGATATTATGATGAAGGCCCTGAGATTGTATATCAATGAATACACAGTCAGCATGTTGTGCAAAACAATAGCACTGCAGTGCACCACTCTAAATGTTTTAACTCAAAGCTCAGCTGCTTTCCATGCATCCAAGCTTCCCACTACTAATCCAATCATATTTAATCACTATGTTGAGAGAACATTTACTTCAATGCAAAAGTTTGCTTGGTTATTAAAATGCCTAGTGACTCTTCGTAAGTGTTAAATGTGTCTAAGACTGATTGCCTTTTTTCTTTTATGTTTTGGATGTTGAAAATATTTTGCGACTTTTCATTAAGATATTTAAATCTGTGTGTACTGTCTGGCTGTCCTTGGTTTTCTCCTTTTCAATATCTGATTTGTCTTATTCATCATACTTAGATTTTTTTTTTTTTTTTGTCGCATTTTCATCTGAGCACCCATGTGTATCGGTGTTCTTCGTTTTAAATTTTTTTTGCCATGCAACTTGAGTAAAAGAGCAACGATTTGCCGTGTTTACTTAATCACATTTCTCCTCCTTTCAGCACCACTGCATTAGCAGCATGGATGAACATTAATGGAGGAGGTGATTTTTCTTCTAATAATGAAGTGGAATTTCCACATGATTTGAGGCCCTCTCCCATATTTTCACTCTCCGCGTTTGAAAACAGAGGTTGTAATAGCAACTCGATTATTATTGCAGGGAGAAGATAATGTAAGTTAAATTACTGTTGTTCAGGCTTCAGGATTTCCCGCTCTCACATTGCAGCATTGAACATTACAAGACACTTTAATGCTTTACTGACTGGTTGTATTTTATTTTTTCTTTGTTTTTCCACCTTTCCACAAGGTGATTATCATTGTGACTACAAAGGGTAATGAGTTTACAAAGTGTGTCGTGCTCAGAATTTTACAATTAATTATCAGAACTAGCATAAAAATACTGTTTTATGCTGGTTTTAGCTCAGCATTAAACTGATAGCACCAAGCCATACGGGACTCGGTGCTGAATGTAAGTATTTGTGACAAAGATTTACAACTGGTGCAGGCAAATTGTCAGAAGCGATTAATGTTGACTTTACAAGTCCTGAGGCTTGTTTGTATCTGAAAGCCTCTGGACTGGTTTCCTAGTATTGTGCGACCAGGGACAAATCAGTTGTGACACCATTTTTACAGCACTCAATTGCAAGCCACCTTTTATTTTTGCACACTTGTATGTGTCAGAGAGAGGCTGTGGAGAAGAGTTTGCCACTGGCTGCTTAAGAGTTGTTTTTCTTTTTTTTTTTCTCTTTTTTTTAAATGTATCACATTAAAAAGTCACAGTATCGCTGACAAATGGGCAACATGTGTAATCAACTTGCTGGTATTGAGACTATTATCTTCTTTTTGATGGGCTTTTATTGGTGGTAGTTAATAAGCAGTCGTGAAGAGAGAGGGGGTGGAAAATAAACAGATGAGAATAGCTCAGTTTTCAGTTTTGCCTTTGAATCACCTCGAAAGTTTTGAATTTTGTTTAGAAAGTGCTTCTATTTTGCTCTCTTTAAGTAGCAGTGCTTCCTGTTTAAAGAGAATATGCCATAGTTATATATACTGTCTAACGCTAATAATTGTTGAGCTTGTCACAGTTTTCTTAGCTGAACAATGTGTGTTACTATGCAACATTATTTTGTACTTCATCACTTGATATATAATTGGAAACCATAAGTCTTTGTGGAGAGCCATTCTCGTTTGCCATTATCTGTTGGGGTAGCGGCATCAGCACCAGGGACTTAAAAAGTCTGAACAACCTGATAAAGAAGATTGGTTCTGTTCTGGAAACAACTCCGGACCCTCTGGAGATTTTATTTTTTTTTTTTGCATAAAATCAAGAAAATTACAGACAACTCCTGAACATGCTTTTCATGAGGCTGTTATACTGTAATAACGTCTTAAGTCAGAGGCTTTTTCAGAGCCACTGTAATACAGATGGTCACAGGAGGCCCTTCTTGCCCACAGCATAATATCAGCATCCATGACAACTCTGAAGGAAATTGTGTAGTATGAGTTACAGTAACATTTATTTTCTCTCTGGTATTAATAAGATATTTTTGATGGAATTGAGCAGATCTACAAACCTAGGAAAAGTATATGAACCTTCCATCTTGCTTGTTGCAAAATTCAGAATTTCACTCAAACCTTTTCAGGCTAATTGATACAGCTGTCAGGCATCACCAATGTAATATAGAGTATAATGGCATTGAACTTGTTTGGCTGAAAAAACAACTGTTAACAACCTCTTGTAAAAGTGCAGATGTTTAATATCCACTAGCTTAAGCTGCTTTTATAAAAACTAAAATGAACAAAAACATTGGATGTGTCTTGACAAGCTGTTAGCCATCTAATGAGGATTTGATACACACTTATGTTGATATAACATGTTTACTATACAAGTATGCTATTACACTTACAAGAAAGATATATTTTTGTTGTTTTCAATATATTTCTGGAATAATATTAATCTTTACACTGCAAAGATTAATGACAACAAACCTGCATATGGTTTGCAGTAAACATGTTGATTTAATAATTTTACTTAAATCTTTGCATCAGAATTATTTACTTAGTAAACAGATAATGCCATATAGTTATGAAAGCAACATGTTAAGACTGTTTTAGCAATAGTAGAAATGTTGCTTGTTTTTTTTTCTTCAGATCAAAGTGATTACATGATACCATACATTTTTTTTGTTTTTACACTTAGTTCAAATACCATAACTTTTTACTTTTCCTTTTACGGTTGTTACACCCTGAGAATCATATAATAGCCTAAGCCTACTAAAAAGCCATTTCCTCTAACACTCTAATGCCTCTTTCCTCACAACCACCTTTATAAGTAGCCATCTTGTTTTCTTTTTTCTTTTTTTTTTCTTTTTTTAGGCCAGTTGTAAAAAAATAAATAAATAAATAAAAGTGAGATAGAAGCTTGCTTTGTTATCTGAGGAGGAAAATGACTGGATGTGAGTCATAGCGTTTGGGGACAAGGGGGACAGGGGGTACGGTTGAGTGCTGTGCAGTGGGAGACCTTCCCGTACATTAAGGCAAGTACTGCATGAGGACGACTGATGGAGCCCAGCAGCAGCGTGCCTGTCATTTCACACCTCTTGGAACATTGTGCTTGCACCTTGCGAGCATTTTACGGCATGTTCCGGAGCTCGGATAGATAAGCTTGTCCACAAAGACAGATCTGTGAAGTGCATCACTGTTTCTCATTTTTTAATACTAGGCAGCTCTGTGCGTAGTTCAGTGATATACAAGGCCAGATTTATGAAACATGGCTCTTTGAAAATTACTGTAGCTAGGGCTATAAATAATAGCACAGCCAGCCATTAATCAAGTGGAGCTCAAAATTGCAGATGCTTTACAACAGCGCTGTCATCACTGGTTTGGATATACAGTCTGTCGTCTTGCAGCTAAGAATTGTATAGTGCAGGATGTCAGTTTTTGTGACAGACCTTAGCACGCTGTCAAACATACTTTAGGCCTACGGAGCATATGGGTATCTGCTATGTGCAAATGTATTCTCACACATAATGAAGCCAAGGAAAGGGAGCACATGTACTCAAGTTACAAACAGTATGTCCTCAACAACAGAGCTATTCTCTCTTGATGCCTTTCAGCCACAATGATTTTCCTGCCAAATTAAGCTTCCAGGAACATTACATTATTTAAAGTATTCGCCGTAGATCTGAATGAGCAGACACCTCATCCAGGTGGGATCTACTTTTTTTTTTTACATTTTTTATTTTTTATTTTTTTTATCTTCATCTGTTGGTTTGTGTGTATTGATTGTGATGTCAAGCTAAGAGGCCACAAGGCTGCCTGGTGGCTCTGCTCCAATACCAATCACAGAGGGACAGAGGACGTGCAACACAGATGCTCAAAGCTTAGACCCAACAAAACAAGTTAATTATACCTCAAAGAGTTTCCTTCAGAAAGTGCACTTTCACTGGTGCTTTTGCAATGCGGTTATGTGCTGAAAGGATGTGAAATCTTGTTTTATTTTCTTTTTTAGGCCTAAAATTTATGGAAATGATGGAATAACAGCTGTTGCTTAACTGTAGCCTGTCTAATTTGCCTTGGGTCGTTACACTATCCCCTATTATTACGAGAAAGACTACAAGTGCAAAAGCTCAGCCAAAAGCTTTGGAAATGTGACACCTAATAATTATTTTTTTCGGCGCAACTTTTGAACTTTAACATTTTTTATTCGTATAATATTTCTAAATGGTAATGAGTATGTCTGAAAAGTTTGTTGATTCTAAATGGTAAAACAAAAACTGACTATTTGTTCTGTGAATAGCTTGCAGACATATGCAGATTTAGGAAAGATGTGTAACAAATGAAATTTAGTGTTAGCACAAATTACAGTGTTTTGCAAACAGATCCAACCTCCCTGAACTGTATCTTATGTTACAAGCACAATGTTTGAGAAACTAGACTGGATTTTATTTGATAGACATTGCAGGAAGTAGATCATAGTTATGAAAGAAATTATGCTTTACGTGATCTTCAGATTTAAAAAAAAAAAAATCTTAAAAAGTGTGACCTGCATATGTATTCAACCTCCTTTACTCAAATACCCTTAAATATAATCCAGTTGATTCAGTGCAAAAAGGCTATGTGTGGCAGAAAAATAAAACTGCATGTCATCCAAAGACCATGATCACCATGATGATATATAATGGTTGTAACATGATTCATGCTTTTCTTAAGCAGGTACAGGGAAGCTGATAAAATTTGATTGGAAGATGTTTAGACCTCAAGATATTCAAATGTCAGAGTTAGTAAAATTTTCCATTTCTAAATGTGTAATGCTGGAGGATGCATACCCTAAAAGGTGTGCAGCTTTTAATGCTGTGAAAGGCGATGCCTCAAACTACTGAGTCAGGGTGCCTGAATGCAAATGCACATCACACCGTTCACATTTTAATAGTTTAAAAGTTCAAAGCCATTCATCACATTACTTCCATTTCATAATTACGCAGTACTTTATGTTGTCCTACAACATAAAATCTTACTGAGTTCAGTTTAAGTTGTGTGACAGAATGTTAAAAAATAAAATAAAATCACAGGCGATAAATACTTTTGCAGAGGACTGCACTTTACTTGAAAAGTGTAAAAAAAAAAATGTATATATATACATACATATATATAATATATGTTTCAAACTTGCTTGATTCTTCACAGTGGAGAGGGGACAGAAACTGATTCAGAAGTGGAGGACCGGGTGGATGGAGTTAAGTCATGGCTCTCAAAGAACAAAGGCTCCAGCAAGACTTTGTCTGATGAAGGGAGTCTGAAGAGCACCAGGTTAGTCCTTGCATGCTTTGTATCGTATCTGATGATCGTCTAGTGATTAAACTACCTCAATTTCCTATCTTCAAAAGGCCCACGATTACCTGGGGCATTGTGCAACAGAAGGAAGGGTATCTCATATGATTAGGTGTCAGCTCTCTTTTCCAGTAATCTGTCTAATGACAGGAGGTGGTGTGGGGAAGCGGCTGCTGTCACATTTATTGAGGTGGCCTGTGGCCAGTTGGCAAGCCTGCCAAATGACGCTTCTGACTGTCAGATAGGTCCTTTCACTAGTTGATTGCTTCGGTTATAGCAATGTATGCTGTGCACCACAGCAATAGTCAGAGGTACGGGTTCCAAGGACAAAATGAAAATGACAGCATCGCGCTGCCAAAAATGTAAAATCATCCCAGCCACTGATCTGGAGACAATGTTTCACAAAGCCAAAGATTAAGATTTATCATGTACATGTACATCTTTCCTTGTGGTTATCTCTAGTGTCAATTTTGTTACGTAACATTCCAGATATGCAGCAAATGCAGATGCCACAGAGATGAAAGAAGGTAAGGAGAAGATGAGTGACGGCAGCAAAGATAAGAAGGAAGTAGAGCAGAGCAGATCAGTGTCTGTCATGAGTTCCCTTAGCTACAGAAAACGCTCCAACTTGAAGGACTCCATTGGGGGCACTGGAGACGAGAATTCGCTGTTCAGTACTCTCAAAGAACAGCCAAACATACCGGATCACACTGCAATGCGCAAAGCAAAGTCAAAATCCGGTGAACTCCAGGAAGACAGGAGAAAAACTCAGGCCGAAGAAGATATGGATGACAACGGCTCAGTCATCTCTATGGCCTATTCTGAAGCCACAAGCCGAGCCAGGAAGGGGTTAGAGTCCCGCTGGACCTCCCGCAGCACCCCGGAGTTCGATACGGAGTCCATGGTGTCCTCAGTAGCTCCAAGCAGGGTATCCACTAGGAGAGGGATGCTGGACATGGATGATGACAATAAGTCAACCATTAGCAGCGTGAGTCGCGCAAGCCCCCGTTCTCTACGTCGCAGCAGCTCTTGGAAAGATGACAAACGAAGCAGCTCTCGTTTATCCGTCGCCCGCAGTTGTGGCCTAAGTGAATTTGGTCTGCACGTAAATGATGACGACGACGCCCACAGTGTCGCTTATGGAGAAGGGAAACGTTCACCCTATAGTCCCCGGTCTACTAGTCGCAGCTACTCTACTCCACCTCAACCACGCTCCTCAGACAGCAATGCTGTCGAAGCTTCTGACATTAAACCAGTCACACACCGAAACTACTTGGACCCTGACCTGGAGGCTGCAATTAATGAGGTGCTAAGCTTCAAGCCCATTAAGTTCAAGCGTAGCAAACTGGACGAGTCGAGTGGCGACGAGGATGAGAAGAAGGGCCAAGGAGGTGAGGACAGGCGAAAGAAGGGGGAGGATGAGGGCACGTCAAGCTGGTCCAGCACCCCCCGCAGTCGTAAGGATAAAAAAAGCAAAGTCTCATCTTCTGAATCCTCTTCCTCCTCATCCTCCTCTTCCTCGTCCTCAGATGGCCGTCACAGCAGAAAGAGCACAAAGGGGAAAAAGGACAAGAAGTCCAAAAAGAAATCCAAGAAAAAGCAAAGTGAATCAGAGGATTCCTCTTCTTCCTCTGAGTCGTCCGAGTCATCCTCTTCGGATTCAACCGTCTCTTATCGAAGTTCCAACAGTGTTAAGAAGGGCCCAAAACAACAGCACGATGATGAAAAGGAGCGCTCCGCTCATGGACAGACTAGCAAGAAAGAAACCAAGAAGAAACAGAAGAAGGTGGATAGCTTGGTGATGAAGTACCTCTACAGGCCTGACAGTGACTGATACCAACAGAATAAGGTGACGCATGGTGTGCTATCTAGGAGCCTGGCATGGATTAAAAAGAATTGAGGGTCTTCTCCTCTGCATACTAACTTTGCTGTGTGAGAGATTTAATATTTTATATACTACCTCTGATACGCTAATGTTTGCTTGTACAAGATGAGTCATACCCCCTTATTTCCTTTCAGACAAGTCACATTTCCCTTTAAGTTTTAAAGAGCTTACTTTAATGCTTTTTCTGGCTCTTAATTCGCTTTTATTTGGAGTGCATTATCATATGCTGTCATCACAGCCCACGACAAGCTAAGATTGCCTTCCATAAACACAGAATATAAACAGTGCAATTACCAGCATTTGCTCACCTCTGACTGCATGTGTCTGCTGATTTTCTGTCATAGTGTTCCTCCATTTTGAGATTGGATGCTGATTTAAGACCACTTTGATCTTGGCCCCTCTCATACTGGGTTATCTTTCAGCATCAATACGAACTAATCTAGATTTATACTAAATGAAAGTGCCAAAACTATTATTGAGAGCAGGTAAAATAACTGCTTCCAACCTTCAACCAAACCTCACTTCAGAAGTCTTTAGCTGTCCCTTTAAGGATGCCTATGTTGTCAGTACTACAAACACATTGCCATCCTTATTTGGGATCTTGGATTTCATGTTAAAATTTGTTGAAATTCTTCCTTAGACTCTTTACAATTTCACATATAAATGCTACAACTGTATTAAATTGCCAACACTTTCACACAATGTTCATATGCAACCCAACGATTTAGTATTTTTCTCACCACGTTGTCATGCTTTTGACTATATTTTTCTAAAAAAAAAAACAAAAAAGGATTGTTTTTGCTTTCATTGTGTAACTGTAGTCACGCTAGACTGCCGTACACACACACCACCTTTGCATCTAAATGACACCATAAATTATCTTACTGGTTCCATTCCCGTCTAGTGATGAAAGACGTATCTGCAAATGCGAGACTTTCTCCTAATGTTGTTTGCTAATGCTATAAGTGCACAGTGTTAAAAGAAGGACTCTGGCTGTGACTTTTCCTCCTGCACAGAGATTGGATGAAAATGCTCCACCAGGCATATCACACCTACAGTGAAAAGAAAAATTGGTGTAATTTTGGCTGCCTCATTGCAAGACACTTTGCTTTATAAATTAAGTGTTGAAATTAGCTTCAAGCTCCAACGGCAGTCTATTTTAAAATGATCTTTTACAGATATTTTGGGAATCACTGTTTATATTTAGAAGTACAAAATGACATAAATTATGGCTTCACCTTAGATCTAAATCAGCTTGTCCGAAGGATGCTGACAAATGTAGGGTTGTAACAATAGCTCAGTTGAAACAGAAGTATCAAACTAACAAAAAAAAAAAGCTGTGGTGCAACACGACCAGCTGCTACAGGAAGTTAGAAAAGTGAACACATTTCTACTGACTTTCAGTAGTAATACTTTGGAGTACTACTTTTGAATTTCTTTGTAGTTGAGAGACATGCATTTAAATATAAGAATTAAAAAAAACAAAACAAAACTTAAAACTAACCAAAAAATTCAAAAGCACCTATTTATGCCTAATAATGCTAGAATAATCTACCCCAGTCTCAAATCGGATCATGATGATCTTTGTTGTTGTTTAACAAACCGCTAAGTCTTTCTTTCAGTTGAAGGAACAGACACACCGGTAGGTGGTGGTATTAGAAGATATTCTCAGAACTTTGACGAGTTATATTTCCGTGCCACTTTGTTATAAAATGAAAGAGATTAGATTTAAAATACTTTGGCTCCAAAAAGTTCAGACATGTTTGACTGAGACTGAGTTCAGATTGGATTGTTTACCCTCTCACACTTGCAGACTCCAGTCTTCACCTCTACTCACACAAACAGATTTTTTGGCTGACTTGCCCTGCCAACTGACCGCATCGAGTGCAGATTTTCCCCCTCAACTGGGAATCGGTGGTAAAATCGGCCAATAAATGGCTTAATGGGTTCCCAGATTTATTGATATCACAGTAAAGGAAACTAAATACAAGTGTATGCACTACTGTGCGTTTGTCTATCAAATGAAATACCAACAAAACACATAGAGGTATTGTAAAGTGTGAAAATTTAAAAAGAGTGTCACTACATTTGTAAGGCACTGTACCTCCGCAGAGTGTGATTTTTAGAGACTTTAGTTGGATTCTGTTTTACTGTTGCTTGTGTTCATCCTAACATTTGTTTTTTTTTTTGCATGCACAAAGCAATAAGCTTTTTCCATTAATACGATACGCAAATGTTTCGCATATGCAAACTGATTCGGTCATTTGCCTACTACCGTACGTGCACACCTTAGTGAGGTCACAAAGAGCATTAATTTGTTGCCTAAATGCTGTTTGTTGTTCACCTTAATGTATTTTAAAGCCTCTCTGTCTTTGTCTTGTCTGTAAATAGGCAAGTCATGATATAATGGTGTGTCTATATTTGTGTTGACCCCTGCAGTCCCCCTGTGTACCGGAGACACATGAGTCTTGGCAGATCTGATGAAGAGGATGAGGCTGACAGAGACTCCGGCAGGCAGTCCCTGCGGCAAAGCAACAGCGACGGCTTATTGATTGAGAGCTCGTCGTAACCCCTCAGTCAGGCAACCTTGTTCTTTCAGCGACACCAATCACACAGAAGGGACTCGCTTCGTCTCCCAGCACTGTGTTACCACTGCCCAGCATGCAAGGACAGAGCAGAGAGGCACGCAAAGACACTTCAATTCTTCACCCTGGACTTGTCGTCACGCTTATTATGGTACCTTTCGTTAGCACAAAGCAAATTTCCTCCCACGGCTAAGTTACACCTCTACATTTTTACTTTAAACAACATACTGAGTTAGTTACACAGCAAAAAAAAAAAAAAAGAAAAAAGAAAGTCAAGCACTATCTAAAGAACTTTCTGCTGCTGCTGCTGCTTTAATTTACGAGAGCTTCTTTTCAGGCAAATTTAAGCTCCCCTCTGCTCTCTGCTCTGACTATACACATTGCTCTGCCAAGAGGATTTAGATAAGCTGCCGGCTGGACTCCTTCAAGAAGGTCTGACCAACTATTAAGATTATTCTTATCTTCTCTCCATTCATGTGGACTGGCACAGTGGGAGAAATTAGCCAGTTTTCAATTAGTTATCTTGCTGTAAGTTTACACAGGGCTCATGTCCTAAACTAAGATATCTCTATATGAACAAAGTGTTGCTGTGTGATGACATGAAAGTAAAATAAATTGTGAAAATAAACGTCTGTGGTGAGCAAAGCTGTTAGATGGTTAAACGTGACCCTTTCTGTCACACAAAGGTATTTATATAATCTACACATATATAAGATTTTGTCTGGAATTAAATGCTCTAAGTTATATTTAAATGAGGGTTTTCTAAGGCTTGTTGAAGAGTGAACAGTAAAGTTTATGTAATATTTATGTTTTATCCTCGTCACCAAGTGGGACATTGAAATGCAGCAGATTTTGCTCCCGCATGGGAGAATTCTTGAGCGTTCAGCATTAATTATTGTGTTTTCGTTCATACACAAGCTTTTCATCAGTTCACGTAGATGCTGAGATGCAGGAATTAATATCGCATTTTTAAGATGCATAGGGTGCAGATTTCATCTGCCTCTGACCAGCTCCTGCTTAATTGGTGGACACCCTGCAGATTAATGCTCCAGATTCAAAGCAATGTTTGAATGTCACTAGTTCCAGCAGTAAAATACTTGTATATGATGGTTTTTCAATGCTTTATTGTAATAATACTTTGGTGTGCCAAAAAAAACCAAAACAAAAATCCCTATTTCTAGATTGTGTGTTCATTAAAGTGGTTAAGTTTGATTGACAGTCGTATTTTTCACAATCCAGAGTTCTGCCTGCTGCTGCATTGAAATCAGACAGGTGGAGTTAAACACAGAAAGTCACTGCAGTGGAATTCACTTCCTGGTATTCCAGTTAATCTTTCCTTTCATGTTGGCGCACTGGGGATAAATTCCACTTGGCCTGAGGAATGATGCTTCAGGAGATCGGCGACCTCTCCCAGAAGAATAATGCAGCCGTCGTTTTCACAGAAGTTGCCCAGGACAAAGCTAGGATGGGCTGGTATGAGATTCTTTGGAGTAAAATACCACAGTTTTATGTTCTTCATACAAAGACTTGACACAAAAATGTTTAGCAATTTTTCATACTAAAGGTAAAATAGTGTATACAGGTAAAATCCTACTTTATTGTATTGAAACAAACTCAAGAAAAACTACACTACATTTAATTAAGTGTTTTGTATAGAAAATTACACCTTTTTGCTGCTTTACTATTTGTAGTAACACAAGTCTAACAAGCTCATATAAACTGGTTAATTAGTTGGGCAATCTGCTCAGGTACTCGGCGTGCAATGAGATAATTAACAGCCATGTCACTCATGGCTTGCCAGCAGTCGTTTCAAACATTGTTACCTTAACAGGAGTGAAGTGTGGCATAACTTTAGTCTCCATACTTTGATTGTCTTGATGTTTTGATTAAATATATTTCCAAACAGCCCAATTTGTCTGTCTTGTAAGCAAGGGAAAAGTGTAGAGGCCCTTTTCTCAGCCAGCTGACCGGCAGTGTCCAGCAACAGGTATGGGAAGGGCAGCACTGTGTTACTCTACCGGATCAACTCAATTCAAACATGCCTGGCACTTTCTCTGACATCTCATTAAAGGGACTTCAGATTAGTGTGAGAGAATCTTCTCTGGTAGTTTTGAATTAATCATTTTTTAAAACCTTGATATTGGAAGCTAACTCATGTTTAGTGTTCTACGTCTAATTTTGAATAATTCAGTTTCTTCATTTTACTTGCATTAAAAATAGACAAAACATTTTGAATGTGCAAAATAAACAACTCAACTTTGTTTTATGCGACTTACTATTACAGGTGCTAAAGGATCTTGAATAGTGTACACTCAAAACACATTGTTTTTGAATCTTAGATCCAAAGCCCCTAGCATACCTTGAATGCTGGTAACCTCCCCATGGTAAGAATAAAAACCAAAAAAAGTTGTGCTGCTCTGCAAGCTCCCCACCTCCCAGTTCGATTTGAGTATCTACAAAATGTGCGATGACGTGCTTTCTGGCACCTCGCGGTACAACACATGGGACCCAAAGGATTCGACGTCCCAGTGCCAGACTGCACCAGACGACCCCTGGGGGCCCCCCATGTGCCCTCTGTGGGCGTAGCTGCTGCGCACAGTGTTAATAGAGTGGCTGCTCACTGAAAAGTTGCATGAAGATTTCCAAAAATTAAAACTCGCATTCTGTAATATAAAACCTTATCAGAAGAAGATTACATTCAAATATTTTGCCTTGTCTGTCTAATCATACTCATTAGCCTCGACCTGTTGACATTTTGTAAAACTCCCTGCTTAGATTACGCTCTAACATAATTTTAACTCCTAAGCAGTAGAAATGGATCAATTAGTCTCTGCTGAGACAAACACCACTGGATTAGATGGCTGAGACACATACTATATGTGTATGTCTGGCTCGTGCCATTTGCATTTCAGAAAAGACTTATTAGCATTTTTTGTCTTATTTTCTCTGTTTTCCTTTCCATCTAACATGAATATTAATGGGGGGAAAAAACAGAACACTTTGATCTTGGAGGTTTAGAATATACTCATTAAATAAATGAAGGTAATGCAAGTTTCCTTTGCTTTAGGATGGAGTTTACAGGCATTGCATAAAATGCACTTTTAGTCACTTTTACTTTCAAAAATTGTTCTATTTTTAAGCAGGCTGTCTATTGTTTGAGTGATTTAGATTTATTTTTGCTTTTCAGGAAATAAATGTAATTCGTTGACAGAATCAATATTTCCTATATTTGTGCGGAGGCATGATTTTAAATGGGCCTCTGTTTTCGTTTTGCCGCTTTCAGAAAACTTCTGCGGAAAAGCAGGTCAGAAAGGGGGCTGAATAGTTTTTGGCAGAACATCTTACTGATGTGTTTGATTAATTTTAGCTCATCCACCCCTAGAGAAGAGCCTCATCATACCCCTCCAGTTTTCCCGGGAGATCCCAGTGGAAACAAGCGGTTCATGGAAATGATTAATTCCAAGCAGATGAAAAGAGACACTGAACGCAACTCATCCCACCTTGCGAGATTTGGGTTGTTAATATGACTGCTGCACAGCGCCGCAGTTCAAACCTGAGCTTAGGGCAAACTCGGGAAGATCAAAAACTGAGTGCAAGCATAGTCTTCCCCTCCACATCAATCTCTCTTTCTACATAGGTGAAGCTTACCTAGATCCAAGAGGATTGATGGTTTTAGATTACCGCCCAGGTTGACATTCTCACACGCGCACACACACACATCCACACACACACAAAGTGTGTTTTCCTTCAAAGAATAACCCTATTTATCCAACCAATCGGTAATCCTCATTCCTATACACAACGTGTTTTGGTGCTTCCCTCTGTTCTCGGGAGCTTTGGCTGTGATTTCACCTCCCTTACGTTCACCCTCTGGATGACTGCGTGTCCCTGCTTAAAGGCTTTCCACTGAGTGACAGATTAAATTCTGCTCCTGATTTTACTTATTTTGGCTGTAACACTGTTTCACAAGCCACTGGAGCAGGAAGTCATTAGCTCGACAAAGCCAAGCAAGCCTGTGTTTACGGTGCCACCCTCCCTGTTATTTAAGTGCTGTGGAAGGGCCTCAGACATTTGCTGCACTGCGAGCACAACGCTGCCTTTGGACAGAATTGCCGTGTGCTATAGTGGAGAAGTGCTTCGACATGAATGTATGGTTAGTTTACTTTTTCACTCGGACATTTGAGTTTGTCGTTTTCCTGTTTCCGTCATTGCGATGTGGATGTGCAGATAATGTTGACATGCAGGTGCTTCCTAGTAACCAAAAGTAATTTATTTAAGGAATTTCATTAAAAAAAGCAATATTTGCGTATTACTCATTCCTCATTTACTCCAATTTTAAAAGGATTTCTAAAAGAAAAAAAAGAAATGGTAGATAACTGAAAAGTATGTTATATTGTTTATGAAATGCACGCATAACTTGCTGCATTAATATATTGTAACATGGAGGCGATCAAGCCTGCGGCACTGCTGAAGAAACCCACATGGCTTTAATAGCAACCTTCAACTCACTGCTCCGGCATTCCTCGTCTTCCTCTTGACGATACTCCATAGATTCTCTATGGGGGTCAGGTCAGCTGGCTGGCGAATCAAGCACAGTAACACCGTGGTCATTAAACCCTGGTGCTGGTTTTAACACTTGGCAGTGTGCGGAGGCTCAGAGTCCTGCAGGAAAAATGACAGCAGCATCTCCACTTGGTTTGTGTGCATTTTAAAATGTCCTGGTAGAGGCAGATGGGCTGCTCTGACTTTGGACTTTATAAAACACAGTGGACCAACAATGGCTTCCCAAATCGACACAGACTGTGGAAACTTCAGACCGGACTTTAAGCAACTTGGATTCTGTGTTTTGTCACACTTTCTCCAGATTCTGGTACACTGATTAAAAAAAAAATGCAGAACTTACCTTCATGTAAAAGGAAAGCTTTGGACCAGTTCTTTTTCTGCTTTGATATTTGATACTCTTCTGTTTTCTTAGGTCCAGGAGTGGCTAAACATAAGGAACGTGACAGTTTTATGTTACAACCTGAATATGCCTGTGTGTGGCCGCTTTTGAAGAACCAACTCCATTCTGCAGTCCACACCTTGTCCAAACCCTGGCTTTGCTTCACAATCTTCTTATGGCTTCTTATCGCTTCTACACCTTTCTTGTACATTTTTTCTTCCACATAACTTTCTTGTATTGTGCTCAGACACAGCATTCTTTGAGCAGGCAGGTTATTTTTTTTTAAATCATGACCTTTTGCAGCTTAGCCTCACTGTGGAATGTCTGTCTTGAGGACTATGGATTGTGCAGACCATAATAAATATTTTCTGTATTAAAATTGGTCATATGCAATATTCAGATTCTTTGGAACACTGAATTTACCAAATTGAATACTTTTAAGTTGAACTAATGACCCCAAAAGACTGGATTTAAAAAAAAATAAAAATAAATAAAATATACATACATATATATATATATATATATATATAGGTGTTGTATAGTTTAGAATATATTCACAGTTGCACCTTTTAAATGGAAAAAGCATACAGACAAGATAGTTTTATCTCCTGCAGCTGCATTCTCCGAGCTTTCTCCTTGGTTTGACCTTGGGTGCAGGCCACTCCTACAGAAAATGTGAGCGGGACGCTGCTCGGGTGGAGAACGTGTTTATCAGGCATCATCCTCGACTATTAGCACTCCCACTTTTGTGGCGCGGTGCCTGCTGTCAATACGGCGCTGATTGGAGGCACTGGGACACTGCCTGCAGGGACCAGGTGAGGAGGCTGCGTTCATTTGCAATTCGGAGATGAAAAGAAGCAGCAGAGTGTGCTGCTCGGGCGCCTCTCTTTGTTTGCACATATCATTTCCACTCTAATGAACGCTGCACAGTGGTGAGCCCTTGTAAAAAGGCTCAAAGGCAGGCTCAAACATTGTTTACATTTTGCATAGGTCTTTCAGAGACCCAGGAGAGATACGCATGGTGCGCTTCCTCCTCCTCCTCCTCCTCCTTGTCCTCCTCCTGTCGGATCTTGGAGTCATTCAGCATTTGGAGCAACGAGAAAAGCGTGAATGGTTCTCGTTTTCAGCCGAACAAGAGTTAAACCTTGAAAACAAATGGCTGAAATCGGTTGTGTGGAAGAGAAAAATCTCCCTCGCCAGTTTCAGTGACGGATTTCTGTCTCCATTTCCACTCCTCACCATGCAGGTGGGCCAAACCCTCCTGCTGTGCTCAGAGCTGTTCAGTGCTTAGTGACTGCCAGAGGAGAGTTTCTGCCCCTGTCGCTGGCGTGCACGTGTGTTTGTGTGTGTGTGTGTGTGTGTGTTCTTGCGTGCGTGAGGGGAAAAAAAAAGAAAAGAAAAAAAAGCAGGATGCACTCTACAGCAGTCCGGCACGTCTAAGGGATTTGGACTTGTAAATGGTCATTCCCCCTCGCCTTTCTCTGTGGGAAGGATGGAACATTACCTGTTTCACCACTGCCTTGAGCAGTTACTTCGGCGCTGTGATATGATTTCATCTGTTTTGTGTCTCACCTTCTCTTGCCATTACATTTCAGTCCGGCAACTGCTGTAAGACTAGAAAATAGATGCAATAGTGCCCTTGTAGTTCAACAATGAAAAGTCACATCAAATAACTACATTATATGCCTAGATTTACCTGCAACTGTGCTTTTTGTCCCACTCACCACGTCTCTCCCTTTAACCAAACATTTCTAAAAGACAACATTTTACATTGTTTCTTTTCCTTGATGTGCTTAGCGTTGAGCCATATATAATATATCTTCATGGTTAATTTTACATGAAAACAACATTGTAATATAAACAGCTAGAAGAGTTCTTAAAAAAAAAGCTGCCATCAGTTAAAAATCATAAACATTTAAGCTTTTACTTTTTGATTCCTCCTCATAAAAATGTTGCAGTTCTGTCGTAGGAGACGAATCTGATTCTACGCTCTCACGAAATCACGCTGGAGGTGCTCAAAAGCCTCAGTAGGAGAGGTAGTAAAGTTTTAAATTACGGCGTCGTCCATTTCCTTCTGGTACGTAAATGCTTGTGTTGAGGACAAGCGATGAGTGCTGCCACGGGTCCCGCGTCAGGCCAACGGTGCAGCATTCTGATGCAGACCATGTGTGGGTTTACGTCCAAGGCAGCGGGGCTTACACCCAATTCTGCCCAAGAACACTGCCATGCACAAAGAGTGGGATCAAAATGTCGTCCAATATTCCAGAAACAATTGAGTGATAATCTGTGGATTTAGAGTAAAACGCAGCATGACGAAGCAAAGTGTCGAACTTCTAGCTAACTAACAATGTAAACAATGACTCCTCTCATTAACTGGATGTTTTAGTCAACAACAGCTTTGGGGGGGATATAAAATGTTTTTACTCATTCTTTCATTTGTGACTGAAGAAATAAAACATTTCGAAGACTAAAATCACAAATTTTCTATTAATACCTAAATATTTGGTTATATAAATCAAAGGACTATAAACCAAAATAAGATGTACATATAACTCATTTTCACATTTTACTCTGTCACAACAGGAAAACGGTGTTTCAATTAAATTTTATGGGGAAGAACAATTCTACTTTTTTTTATTTTAATCAAAGAAAAAAAAAATCTTACCATAATACATGTCCATACATTGGGCAACAGGCAGTGGTAGACTCTGCACAGGTAGCAAACCAAAAAAAGAAACACAAGACAAACAACGATGCATGCAGACAGTCCCACCTAAGGGCAATTTAGAGCATTTTTTTTAATGGGGGAAGAGGCTGTAGTACTTGGAGAGAGCCCAGATATACAAGGTGGAGGAACATGCAAATTCCACCCCCCCAAAAAAAAGTCTCTCACTATTTTAACATTTGAGGGGAAAAAAAAAAACATGTTAAAAGAATTATGTATCATCTCCTTTCCACTTAACAGGGATGCCCAGGGTCCAGTCCTCCAGAGCTACAATCCTGCAGCCTATAGATGCATCCTGGCTCCAACACACTTAAATCAATCCCCTCTTCAGCAGTCAGAGGCCTGGAAATGAACCATTCATTTGATTTCCGGTATCGGAGAAGGGGAAGCATCTAAAATTTGCAGGATAAGAAGCTCTCAAGGACTAAAGTTAAAGTCCAATTAAAATAGATTGAACTTTGTGGCTAAAATCTGAGAAAATTTGCAAAAAGTTCAAGCGGTGAGAACATTTTTGCAAAGCGCTGCATGTGTTAAAGCGTGCTATATTTACATCTATTAAATATACTTTTCTGACACTATGTTGAACTTTTGGAACAAAATATTCACACCTACAAAAACTAACAGAAATCCAAATCTTGCAGCTGATTGACTTACCTATGCTGCACATCCAGCCATATGCTGTAGAACACTGTGCTTTAAACTCATTTGCAGTAAGGCCAGTGACAAAGTCATTTAATTGATGTTCTCTATTTTTATGGTCACCTCACCTCTGTTGTAAAAAAAAAAACAAAACAAAAAAACACGCAGCTTTGTTGCTGATGATTTTTAGTGCAAGCAGACAGGTTGGCGGATGTCATTTCTGGACTACATACACTGCAGTCTGTGACTACTAATGGTAGGAAAGTGAGAAAATATTGTTTTGCCAGTAACCAGAAATGCCTCTCCATCATCTCTACCCGCAGCTATAAATGTATTTACCGGGGTCAATTTCCGCTGATCCCTGAATTCGATATTTCGCGTCTTGCTGTGATGATGCCTTGTTGTTCTCTGCGAGCTGCGCCCAATCTGTCCCCCCCCCCCGTTCCACTTCACGGTCGCAACATTCTGCACTCTTCAGTCTGCTCGTCCCTGCTGTCCCAGAGATACCAGAAGTGGGTGTTCCTAATTATTTTAGACATTCTTTTGGACGTCCACCGCACCAGAAGAAGATTTCTCGCTTTTGACAGACGGAACTTCGAAAGAGCATTAAGTTCAAAACTGTGATAACTTCAGGAAATGCATGTTAAATATGAGTCACTCTGCCAGGAGATAAAACGTTCTGTCCCCGGGTGCCAGCGCCTGACAGCTTGGTGGTCTTTACCAGCGGAAAAAAACTCACAAGCGACTCAGCGATAGCCTGATACGCAGCGAAAATTTATAATCAGAATTCAGTGAGCAGATGGGAGTCAGTGGTGTGTTTGGAGTCACTTTATTCAAACCACTGGGTTACCGCACCACACCGCTTCCGCTGAGGCACATTTACGGTTTCAGCGGTGGAATATAGTTAAACTCATACAAACGCCTAGCGGCCATTTGGCCCCGATCTGGTGTCCCTGTAAGTTTGGCTTGGCATGTGCAGAGAGTGAATGGCTCTGCTGGAATGTATATTATGTGTGAACAGTTGTCGTCGGCCACATGGACCTCTCCGCTGCCAACTTGAGGTGACCCAACCTGTGTCATTGTTTTGTGCACAAAAACTAAGAATGCACAGTGTCTTGCCACAGCATTCAAATGTTTCAAAACACAACCAGAAAGTAAGTCTAAACGCTATTGGTTCACCAGAGCTAAATTTTATTTAAAAAGAAAAAAGAAAAAAAAGCGGTAAAAACTTTGATAAAGATAATCATTTTGCATCTACTTTCCTGCTATACACTGATTTGTGTTGGCCTGTCACATAATATACCAATAGAATGAACATAAAATGAATGAATTTATGATCGTAACACAAAATGTGAAGCAGTTTAGATTTACCAGTACATTAAAATGATCAAACATGACATAAAGTGACTGAACAGCGTAAAACACATAAACATGACACAAAGCAAACAGTTATTTTCTTTCAAACCATCTCATATTTGCACTGGATTTTTCTGTTTTTTTCTTTTTCTGTTTTTTTTTTATAACTCGATGCAAGGTTTTCCCTTGCAGCTTATCCTGTCGCTACGATATCGTTTATTTTCTATTTTGTCTTAAATCTGACGATTTCGGGGGAGCGATTTTGAGCCAGCCAGAGGATCCAAAACTTCTGTTCGAGGAGGAAAACCAGTCGGCGTCTTACATTTGAGGCGTCTGACTGAGATAATCAGCTGCCGAACTGGAATGTGAAATTTCATAAAGTGGCAAAGTAGTGCTTCACATCTACTTGGAGATTGACAGGCAGACACTGAGTGAGTCAGACAGGATACTAATGTCTGTCCTGTCATCTGGCCTTCCCTTTTAGCAGGCTCAGTCTCGCTGCCCGTTTGGGACCTAGTTTGACTGACAAGCCGCTGACATTTACAATCTCTCGGAGCTCAAGTGTGAGCTAGCAAGCTTATAAAATGGGAATATGATCACTCTGGATGATCCGAGTTTTCATCATTAGTAGATTTAATGTATTTTAGGAATGCATAATGTTGTTTTTGCGCGCTCATAATGATCTTGTTGCTTATGTCAACTGTTCTCCTTTCTGGTTCCTGCTCAAATTGATTCCCTCCTCCTACAAGATCACATCGGTTTTCTCTCCTTTTTTAAAAAAAAAAAAAAATCAACAAGTAACAAGTGTTTCGTTATTGTTCTTTTCTATTTAACAAAAATATACAACGGTGCAAAAACTGCATTTAATTTGTCTGGAGATCGATCTGCTTTCAGATGAGGGAATCAAACTGCATCTAAACAATAAACCAAGGCAACCTGGCTGAGAAAAAGGTCCAACTGCTTGGTCAGAAAAGTCTGTCCACCAGCCTGCTTTCAGTCTCCATGGTAACCAGTTGCTGCTCTGGCTGAATATAGGTTGAACAGCAGATCCATGGATCAGCTGCCATACTAGCTTTGAGCTGCTCTCAAAGCTAGTATGACCAGGTGGATTCTGAGAAATTTGCATGATTCAGGTCAAAAACAAACAAACAAACAAACCAAGATAATGTTTTTCTTTTGCAGCACTTGCTACATGTTTGCCACTCAAAATCCTGTTATTCACAGTAAAGAAATATTAGCAGGAAAAAGCAAAGCTAACATAATTTTATGTAGATTTGCTCTTGGCAGAGCCAACAAGCTGAGCTACTGCTTCAATTGTCAGACCAATTGAAACTTCCTGTTTCGACCAAAATCAAAACCTCTAAACTTAAAACTTGTAAATATATATATTTTTTTTAGGTTGAGGGTGTGCATAGTTATACGTCCGGCTTGTTGCTTCTGTTTATCCATTTCTCCTAAAGTGGAATTGAATGTTTTTGTAATTGAATATTACAGAATAAATGTGGGGAAATTACTTATTTAGCTTTTTCTTCTGACATGGGTTTGCAAACTTGTTATAATCACCGTCTTTCCTTGAGAAATGTTACATTTGTTTTTGCAAAAAAACAAGAAAAAACAAACACTGATGACAGACAAACATTTTGTTCCTTAAATTACAGGGTTTGGTCTTAAACTTCAAATGGGGACTAAGTCCTCGCAGAAGCACAGCTCACCTGTGACACATTGCCCACCTAATCACAAAGTCTAGCAATGTTGCTAGGAGACTTTATGTCCAGACAAATGGTAGACTAATAAGGTCTGAATTATTCAGCTTCAGCTCCTGAGGTGATGCTGTTAAGAAATGCTATATCGCAGTGGAAGGCCTATTTTCATCCCGAGACCTTTGCGAGCATTAAAATGGGCCGCTCCACCGGGTTCAGGTGAATCCATTTATGTATAATATTTCCTCACCTTCACCCTTTGTCGTTCTCATCGAAGGGCACGCCGGCAGAAGTGCTTCTTTTTTTTTTCCTGTTTCCTCCGCTCTGCTCTCCTCTTTCCAGACCATTGCTCGAGCATTTTGCTCTTACAGTATATGCGCTGGCCCTTCTTCTTCTGGTGGTGCAAATTAATCTCCACCACCTGTCCACCTGCAACGCGTACCTCCCGCGGAACAAGGGCATATGCATCTATTTCGTTTCTCCCTGCCAGGCAAAAAAAAAATGTGCGGAGACATGTAATTTAGAGCTGTCATCCTATCTGCTGTTTTTTCCTGGCAAAACAATACGGAATTTCAATTATAGGAGAGCTTTCAGTCTTGCTTTTCAAGGATGAAGAGGTTGTTTTCAAAAGACTTTAGAAATTGAACTCTTTATTTATTTTTTTTCCCCTGAGATCTTTGCTATCCTCTCTTTTTCCAGCCACAGGTTTTGTATACATGTTTGGCTCTTTAGCCTGTAATTCAAAACTTATTGGATCTAGATACTAACATAAGGCAGCAGTTTCAACTTATTCTTTGTCTTGTACTTTCACAAAATTGCTTATTCACATCTTCCCCTTTTTTTTTTTAGTTAGAATTGTTGTTACAGAGTTAGTTTTCTCAAACAAAATACATGTTTTCAGACACTTAAGCATGATGGTGGCACAATCATAGTGTGGCACTTAGTTTGAATAGTGGGTAGGATGACTGCACCCAAACATAGAGCGATTTTTAAAGAAAACCATCTGACTAAGAATACAATTCACCACAATAATCAACCACTTGAGTAGCTAAAATTTCAAGTTTAGAACCATTGGAGTGAATTAGTGTGAAAACTGGATTAACAAGTTTTTAGGAGTAGAAAAAAAAATGTGCATATCTTTCTAAAGAGTTGTTTTTGTCTAATTATAGACCTGTGTAGATCTTTGAAGTGTAGTTTTAAATAGACTGTTGTACAATAAAATGTGGAGACGCCAAATGTCTCCAACCCAAATCACAAACAGTTGGAATGATATGAAAACATTTTTGAACAACATTTCCCAGCTGGACAATTATTTTTTATACATTCTGTTTAGAGAATAGGTTACAGCAGAGAGTGCATAATGTAGTTTTACATTGTCTTGTTGCAAAATGCATGCTTAGAGAAGATGTGGCCTTGAGGGCGGCATGTGTTGCTTTGAAAATCAATGTACTTCTCTGCATTACCTCTGTCATATCAGCAGAGTACATAACCCTAGCCAAAGGCATTTAAGAATAAAATTGATGGTTGTTTTTTTTTTATCTTTGGTAAACTCATTTGTATGACTATGAAATACACTTTCATTATAATAACAATCCCAGGTGTCTTCAATTTAGCCAAACACTTCTTTTTTTTTTTTTTCTTTTTTTTTGGGGGGGGGTGGGATAATTAATCTAAATATCGCTGATTCTTGAAAGTAATCTACTGTCATGCAGATTACTGTCGTTGCAGTAATGTGTCGTTGATGCTGTGCAGGACGTCGAGCATTGTATTACTGATGTCTAGCTCCAACTCGGACTTTTTTCTTTTTCCAGAGTAAAACGCCAACAAATGTCTTGAAGCTTGTTTATGTTCCAGTGCCTCCCAACACGACTTAAATATGTCCACATTTTGTGTTTTTATTGAGACTTTCTGTGGCGTTTCCTTGCTGTTGACACGTCGGGGCTGGTACAATAGACAAGAGGCAGGGTGCAGCCAGAACAGCTGGCCGGTTTCTCACTTGACAACCAACCAAGAAGATGTTTACAGGTGCCGGCTATTCAATCTGTCTCGCAAAAGAGTTGCAGCTGTAAAGTCCAGTGAAACGCTGTTCTACCAAGTGTTGACCCAGTAATGACAGATTATTTTGTCATATAACCCTTTAAAATAAACGAATTGGTTTGGCTGTGACATGGCAAAATGTGAGCAAAAAGTTAATTTGTAGAAATGCATTTAAGATTCACATCTGTGCATCTCATGTGAATGAGCACAGTCGCCTCTTAACATCCTTTGTTCGAATGGTAACTCATCTTTTTAAGCCAGGTTGCTATTCTTACATTGACCTTGTCCTAAATTCCTTTTGCGACATGCTTTATTCTTTAAACGGAGACAAAAGACACCGCTCTTACACCTACTTTACTGTCACAGTTTTATGTAGACTGCATTTGCTTTCATAGCTACATTGTCTGATTGCAGCAACACCATAACTCTTAGGACTCTTAGTTCCCTGAGAACAGCACTTACAGTTAAATAAGCGTGATGGCTTCTTCCCTGCTGACATTTATGACCTGTGTACTGAGTGTCCCGCCTGTGAGAGGGTATATAGTAAAAGCTCTGACACAGGCTCGTCCCTTCGGGGGCTGGAGGTTGCTGCAAATCTCGGAGTGGCTGCTTCACATCGAGCGGCTCGAGTGATGGATGGCCTCTGGCGTGATGTATAGCTGCTGCTTTCCTTCCCGCGGGCGTGCACGCGCGCCGTGTTTGGTCAAGTGACCTCCACTTCCTGCTCTTGTCCCTGGAGCCCCAATTTGCTGTCCGGGTGTAAATATGATCCATGGCGCTACTCGGCGGATGCTGAGTGATGGGCCTCATTGTCCGGAGGACGGGAATCAGATTGTCCTCAGTTTGTTTTAGCTGCCTCTGCACTTGGAGGCTTCTCCTCGGCGGATGTGGATTCCCAACTTTCAAGAGCGCTCGTCTGAATGACACTGCGACGCGCATCGCTGCTACTAAGAGCACTACTCACAATTTCACTAAGGAAGAACAACAATGAACACCTGTGGCATTGGTTCTTTGTTTCCTCGCTGTCAAAAGGTTTTTCACAGTGTCTGAAATGACAACGTCTTGAAAACGTATCCATAACTCTTTTATATAAGACAGGCAAGAAAAGCCACTGCTGTTTGTCACAAACCATGCTAGAAATACAGGGCACATGTAGGCAGTAGGTGCTAAGTTTAGACGATAAAACCTGACTAACTTCATTTAATCTCAGTCGGCGGGAGCTGTTTTGCAAAATGTTCAATATCTAGAGGAGGAAAACGTGTTGCAAAAACACACACGGCTCTAATTGCAGGAAATGTGGTTCTAAAACATATTTACTCAGGGAGCCTCCGCACCAAGGCACAACACACAATTCTGACTTTGATTTGCAATACATTTCAAAAAGCATGTGCAATTTTCCTCCTCCGTAGCTCGTGTCAGTGCAGTTGCATAAAGTCGTGCTTATTGCTTATTGGTTAATGTTATAAAATGAGTGAAAGGCGTATGAATACATTTGCCAGCCATTGTCCGTTGACATTATTTTGATGCTACTCTCTGTCGGTAATTTGAAAACGAATGAACATTTCTGTTTGCAGACGGCCATTAAGCGAGCCGACCTGTCTAGAAAACCCCACGCAGCTCCGAGACGCTTTTCAAACTGTTCCAAGAGCCAAATACGTAAAGTCTCAGTACGCCGTCGAGCGATTTCACAATTCCCACTTTTGCCGCCATGCACGGGAGTGCGCAGCTCACCACAATATAATGGGTCACTGAATTCCCATAACCAAGAGAACTTCCAGGCGCTGACAAAATGCATTTTCCCCCTGCTACAGTTACTTTGGTAAATACACACACAGAGAAATTAGATTTGGCAGGTCATTCAACTCTCCCCCTCGGGGATGTGCGACTGCCTTTTCCTCTTTTTTCTTTTTCTTTCTTTTTTTTTTTCTCCCCATTTTTTTCTTTTCTTTTTTAAAGCCCAAAACAAACAGTTTGTCACAAACGCAGATAGGAAGTGTTCTGCAAACTTGATCATTCCCTTCATTCACTCCTCGAAATGAAATCTCGCGTTTTAAAAAAGATGTGATAGCAATGCAATTGAAGAATCAATCAATGGGGTCTCAGACTATGGAAATGCCTGGTAGATTAAACATGTGGGGTGAATTTTGAAAAGGACAATAATGTTCATTTGTCCCTCCCCCCACCACATACACACACACACACACACACGCGCACACACACATGCACGCACACACACTCAATTCAAGTCAACAAAATTAAATAATAATAATAAAAAATAATAATAAATAAAGAATGAGCTATTGGAGGTGTCAAAAAGCAAATATGATTTCTGGGTTTAACTGATGGAGGAGCTACTACATTTTTTTATTATTATTATTTCACAGAGAGAAGACATGGTTGTGGGCTTCAGAACCACCTTAGACTTTGCCCAGAGCACTGTTGGAGGAGAAAGTCCTTCACACAGCTCTTTCTGATTATTCATGTATGGCCACCACAGCTCCCTTGGCAACAGTGAAGGGAGAACCCAGTCATTCAATTCAAAATGTTGTCAATGCAGAGGTGGTGCTCTCGGAAATGCATGGACAAAAAGAGGATTAGACCTTTTTCTGTTGGGAAAATAATAATAATAATAATAATAATAAAAAAAAAACACAAAACAAAAGCAACACACGGTTTTGTTTTCATGTACGGCCTGCTTAGATGTCCAGTCTGTAATCAGGCGTGTGATTCACCCATTGCTAGGGCTGTGACAGTTGTGATAGTTGGTGTTTTTAAGGAAACAAAACAGAGGGAAGCTTTGTCGTTCTGTCATTTGCAGCTTCGACGCGGCTGTGCAGAAGCCTGAACAAATGAGCTTTTTATAAGACACTGGATCTGACATTTCCTCTCTCATCCAGAGATGGAAAGGTCTTCAGGTAGTGAGGCAGCATTAGAAATAAGGGCAGATTCTTGTCCAGCTGAGCTTTTTGAGTTTTGACAAAATTAGTCTGTTCCACGTGCTAAACCCAGTCCTAATCAAATTATTTAAAGAAGTTTCCCCCCTTGATTACTGTCTGCAGTTAAAGTATGATTAATGTATCCTTGTTAAACTAGTATGCAAATCAGGCTTTAACGTGGCTGTAATTTAACTTTTACTCAAATTTCCTCTAAATCGAGATGCAATAATACATTTCTGACCTATATCTGAATTTTCCTCAAATTTTCTAAGATTCTTAGGGAAATGCTTGGTAATCTCTTATGTGAGCACATAAACAGTGACAAAACGTTTACAGAGTTTCTGTTATGTGTCAGCAGGAATGGATGTTCTGATAAAAGGATTTGTCAACCAGAGCATATTAAAATTAGTCAGTCACTTACTCCAGGTTACATTAACTTGACCTCTAATGATAATGTATGGGATCTTTGCGTTGTCTTTAATCAGAACATGCAATTTCATTTCCATGAAACGCAGTTTTCTAAGGTTTTTGCTCTTTAACCCAATAATTTGCTGTGTCTTAAAGGTGGAGTATTTAACTTTTATAAAAAAAAAAAATAAAAAAAAAAGTGTGTCTTGCATATTTTTATTGTGTAAGTCAACAAAAGTTGATTGTGACACTTTTGAAGAGCCTTCAGATTTCCAAAGTGAAATACCGATCACCTTTTTCACTCTCTTTCTGCAATTAATTTTGTTACTGCTGTCATTAAAAAAAAAAAAAAAAAAGAAAAAAGAAAAAGAAAAGTTGAATCTGGTCTTGTGTTTTTATTTAGCCGTTACATTCCTGCAGGAAGCCAACAGCTGAGCTATTGCCGCTAACACCTTTATGTTCTCTTTCTTTAGATGATACACTTCACTTGTCTGCCTGTTTGACCCTTTTCTCTTCTAGATAAAGAAACTGAAGGACTACTGGCTCAGAGTTCAGAAGGTCACTGTTTTTCTCTCCTATGTGAAGCTACTAAAAGAGTTGCTGTTGCCGTTAACTCTTTGCTTCTTTTCTATTCGCATACAATCTACAATCTACAGTGCTTCTGTTTTGTTCTTGAATTTTGGTCTGTGTGTTTTTTCTTCTCAAATCCCAGCTTCTACTGGGGGATTTTTCTTTTCCTGTTAAATGGGTGTTTTCCTGTCACCAGTAGTGTCTCACCACATGCATGCTCTGTGTGATGGATTGCCGCAAAGTTATGGACTTAATGGAATTAACCGTTCGCTGCTGCCACATCTTTGCTTAAAGGGGAGGGACTGCTGCAAAGCCAGTCACCATCAACAGTTTTTTTTTAATGCACATTTTAAAGTATTCCGTTAGAAAAAGGTTGATGGAAATCAAAATAACTTTCACAGTTTTGCAGAAAAACTTTTTCTTTAACACTCACACAAGATGGGTTTTTCGCTTTTCTGGAAAGGAGTTAATGAACAAAAGGGGAGCTAGAAACACATCGGCTGAATAAATTGTGAGGTAAAAGTTTACTTCAGAAGTGATCCACCATCTCTGCCGTTAGAATCATTAAAATTGCATTTCTTTCTCCACGACATCGCCAATACGAGTTGACATGACAGAACAATTGTGATGTAAATTACCCGATAGCGACGCATTCCTAAAAACCTCTCTTTCTATTTTTCTAAGATCTGTGGTCCATGGTAGTTTGCTTGTGATCTTTACCTTCTGTTTATTGAACCCCTGCAAAGCGCCAACACCTGACAAAACCATGCTTCTTGTAGCCTGGTGGAAGGATTTAAAAGACTTGCGTGTTTTACCAGCATAGATTAACATGATGAACTGAACTTGACTGCGTTAAGGTTTGAAATGGGGATCTTGACGTTTATTTTGAAGTAACTTTGCTAACCTAAGCAGAACCTGAGCACCTGACTTGGAACATTTTACCTTGTGTCTAATGTTTCTACAAAAATATGTTTCACTTTTCAGTTTGAAATCTATTTGAGTTTATTAACTGAATTAAATAAACCAGATTTTTAATGTGCACCTTTATATTCACTGCAGCCTGCCCTTTGTGCCCAAAGGTCTGCACTCACCCAATTGAAAACATGTACGAGAATTGCCTTTGCCTTCTTTTTCTAGGTATTACATGATATCTTGTCATTGCCAGGAGACATTAATTAGCAATATTGACATGTTTACAACTTTGCAAACCAAAAGCTTCATTATAACTTCAGAGTCAAGGCTGCGTGTGTGTAAAAATAAAAAAAAGTGGATAAATTAAGAGTCGAAGAATGGATGGAGGTGCACAGAGGTTGTTATCTTCTACATTTTTTTTTTCTCTAATCCGAAAAATATGTGCAGCCACTCATGCAGAACAAAACCTGGGCCTCTTAAGAATTTCCCTTTTCTGTTTGCTGGTTATTTGTATTTGCTTAATTGAACAATGAATAAATTTGCCAAATTGCTTTACCAAAAAAACACTTCCACGGAACAACATTCGATTTTTTAAATGCGAGGTAAAAAAAAAAGGACAAATATTGTGCATTTGAGCAAAATTTGTGCACTCTGCTCATGCGAGAAGAGATTCTACATGAGGGATAACACGCATGCAGACAGCTTTAGACAAGTGAGCGTTTCGCTGCCACTCCACTGAAATTATATTCCAGCAGGTGCAAAAAAATGTGATCTCAACTCTGCTTTTTTTTATGCAGGTTGATTATGCACCTGATTTTTAATTTTTTTTTACTTTACTGCTGCTATTCCTGCTAGCACAGATTAGACTTCCTGTGGGAATCTCTCCCCAGTCCTAAACTCATGCTTCTCTATCCCTGTCAGCATGACGGAAAGCTCAACGCCTTCCCTTAAAAAAAAAAAAAAAAACATTAAAAAAAAAAGCAAAGTTACTGAGTCAGCAGTAGATCTGCGCTCCTTTCAAACGGGAGAGCTTCATTAACTTCTTCCACTTCTGTTTCAAGAGCCGATTTCTTATTGTCGTTTCGCTTTCCCCCCGAAATGCGGTGAATAATTAAATTGGCTCGGTGAAATATTTAGCTTGGGCTTTTCCAGGGAGACATAAATATTTCTGTAACATCAGTGAGAACACAAATAGTTCCTGCAGCAACATCAGTTTGCTCATTTGATGATTTATCACTAAAGAAGCATCACTTCATATGCGTGTATCACAGATCACCCCAATGGAGTCTGGAGAGAGAGAGGAAAAAAAGAGAGGATTAGCCAACCAGTTTTTGAAGAAAGATAATTTAAATTCCTGTCCTGGATGGGGACTTTTATTCTCGTATTTTAATCCCTCGACAGCGAAGAGAAAACACAGAGCATTTAACTGCTTGTTACATCAACTCTAGCGGAAGATGAAAATGTGGAGATTGGACTGGAAAGCAAGAACTAGGGTGTTTTTTTTTTATTCATTTTTAGACAGCTTTGTTACTGATTTGGTAATATCGCCTCAAATAGCCATGGGAAATAAGAGTATTACAATGTCAAAGGAATGAATTATCATGTGTTGTTCCATAAGTAGTGTAGTAGTAGTTACAATTTAAATATAATATAAGTGAGTCCAGTGTTCAGAGATTTTTTTGTCCCTTATTGCGGTTTTTTTATTTTATTTTTTACAACTATACAGGTTGGTTTGATGCTGTTTGGTAAATCCATTTAAGAGTTACTTTTCAGTTCAGAAGTAATAATCTTTTGATATTTTACCCAAATTTAATTCTGCTTTGTTGATTTGATGATCGGACATAACTTGGAAAAGCACCTTTAGCAACACTCACCTAAAAATAACTTCTTATCGTGGTGGAGAAAATCTGACCCACTCTCCTTGACAACAATACTTGAGTCTATGAAAGTTTATGGGAATTCATTTAGGTTTTTCTCCTCTAAGGTCTAACTATTGTAATTTAGTCGTTTTCAGGCTCGGACTTTGACTGAGCCATAGCAACCATTTGAGTTCTGTGAATGATGAGAAAAAAGTAAATAAAAAAAATACAGTTGGACTGGAGTTTCTCTGCTCCACTTGGGATCATTGTTCTGCTGACAACCTTATTTTGGCCAATCCTTCGCAGTCAGACTGATGGCCTTAGTCTTGATTCTACAATACTTTGTGGAAAATAGGACAGATGCTGCGATTTAAGGTGAACTTTCACACTGTGGTCATGTAAGAAAAAAACTTGTGTTCACTTCACTGACTTATTCATGCTTAGCTCTTGTGGTTAAAAAAATAAAGCCTTCATCACAATTTCTCCATCTCATTGTTTGACGGATGTTTTAGGTGATACATTATGATTTTTCACCAAACATGGCACTGTGCTCATATCTGAGCTTTGGTCCTGAAACTTCAGCATTTAGAGAGATTCATAGCTGTCCTAAAAACCACCAGTTTTAGCTCTTACAAATAAGACTACTTACTTGTAAGTGATCTTTCTTAATGTGTAATGATGAGCTTGAAATCATTTTGAAATGGTTTGAAATTGCCCCCAGACAATATGAGGTATTATCCCCAGTCATTCCTGCTGTTGTTTTGACTTGGCATTGTGTTAATACAACTCTATACTCCAGTCCAGAAATGCAAACTAATAATACTAATAATCATTCAGTCAAGTGCATCTGATTACATGGCGACTGCTTTTCCCTCTTAAGTCTAACAGAAGCAGGAAGGATGTACAAAGATTTTCCCCTGAATGGACTTCAAAAACACACATTACAGTTTATCTTTGGTGTTTTCAATTAGGATTGTCTGTAATGAAATATTTTACAATATATTGTGGCCTGCATGGTATGTTATGATTGACATACTTTGCCTTTTCTGTTTTACCCTTCTTTACGTTAGCTTAAAAAAAAAAAGGTCACTTAGCCTTACAAGCCACAGTACATATCTAAAATAAGTTTCACACACTTGTACCAATCAAAGCATTTATTGTCGGATTTTTTTTTCTTCGTTTTCTTAAAATGCCACTATCTGCTGAATATTAATGGCACTCTCAAGGTTGCACACAGGTTAATTCGTGTCCTTTCTGGTGAATAACTAAGGGCTGATGTATAATGCGTAAGACAGACTGCTGCTTTCCGGGGCTTTGCTGTTGTCTCAGGTGTCCGTGTCGGAAGCTATTTTCAGGAGAACGGATTGCGAAACGTCTCCGATGTTTTAACAGAAGTGCTTTTAACCAAGTGTCAAGTTAATGACACTTGGTTAAAAGGCGCTTGCATTGGGGTGTATCATCACAACAACACTGCTGTCGTTGTTAAACAGAGCTAATCTGCTTCTATAACCAGGAACAAGGGTTCGGTCATAAAAAGAGAAACCTGAAGATTTAAGCATAGGTCTGTTCTTCACATAATAACTGTAATATTGTTTAATCTGGTCAGTCCCTTTGTGACTGTGTCACGGTGAAACTAATTAAAGCTTTTCTGGATGTGCACCACAATCACTAAAGCTGTACAACTGATGGAATAATATAAATTATTAGTAGTGGTAAACGATGGAGTTTACATGACATTATATTTATTCATTCATTCATTCATTCATTCATTCATTCATTCAACTTTCTCAATTGCAGGTAGGGTTGCCGGTTTTCATCTCTTTATTGTAATCAATTCCTGGATGGATTTATTACAATAAACCTTTCTTTATTAATTTTGTCTTCACATGGGATCCTCTGGACTTACTAAACGCTGCACAAGTACAAGCCATTTACTATTTCACCACTGATTTAGCTTAATGTAATTTTCCGTTAAATTAAAACGTCTCATATTTGACAAAGTTTCACAAATGATTTGATTAATACGAACCAAACAAATCACATTTATGTTCTTTCGAAAGAATCAATAAACAGCGCAATGTAAAGTGCAGCAAATGATAAAAAGAAAAGATCTAGTCAATAGAAAGTCACTAAGTCAGACACTCTTCAACTTTAAAAAATGTGGATGAAATAATTTCATTTTTAGATATAGAGTCTGAAGATTGATGGTATTTTGAAGGTTATACTAAAGAAAATTCTGCGTGTAGCTGATGTACAGGACTTTAGCTAGAACGCTAGAGTCATCTGTTAAAAGCCCGGTGACACGAAAATGTGCTTAACAGTAAGATTGCGTCAAACAACAACATATTTATTGTTTTTTTTCTGCCTAATTTACTCATTTTTGACACTGATTGAAAATACTTTGTTTTTAAAAATTCTATTCAAGTGTCAATGCATCGTGGTGACGAGCGTTTGTCCTATGCTGGATTCATCAAGTGTGTTGTGTCAGTAAACGACAAAGTGCGTCTTGGGAACAGACAGATTTTACGTTTTCACGGCTTCCGGTGCAGCGGCAGCACACGAGCTCGCTGCAGCCTGGAGAGCGCAGCTGGATGCAACTTCAACACTCAGTCCTACGCATCATGATCTGATTTAGCCAGGGGCGTTGGTTTGATATTAAAACATTGAGGAGCCCAGAAACTTGGAAAACACTGGCTGTTTACATTCATGGTCAACCTCATAATTATTTCTGTATTTCTGGAATGGATTTATTTATTTTTTCCCCTCATATGTTCACACAGCACTAAACAGAATGCAAAAAATACCATTTGCAAAGCTGTCAGACACATTTTATTGATCGCAGTTTCATGTGTTCCTAATTACTCAAGCATTTGACATGTTTGTGCCATACGGCAGCTCATTGAAATAGAGAAAACCTTTTTAACGATGACGGTTGAGACAGTTATTCTGAGTCCTGATCTTTGTTGCTGCAGCAAGGAGAAAGATTCATCACCTCCTTGTGCTCTCTGAGCACTGCTCCGAACAGTTCAAGCTTTACACGGTCTTTAAAGAGTTTTTTAAACACGCCCACAAAGTTACAGAATCCTCAGCGCACAGCAATGCAAAAATCTGATTAAAAATGCATTCTCTTCAGTCTCTCAACAAAAACTAAACGGTTCCTTTAGCGATGTCCTCTATGCATGCTCTGAGCGTACGTTGTCCCCTTGATTGAATCATAATTCACTCGAAGTTACGTAACACATGTTAAAAAGTTAAAAAGTCAGGTTATTTTGCACAGCGAAACATACAAAGTGAACATCACGCTCATCAAAGACCTATTTTGAATTCTTACAATGCAGGGCTTCCCCCAGAAAACTTGCTAAGCCCGGTGCTCAGGGCGCTACGGCAGTCATCCAGCCACCTGCCGTGTTTTTGAGTTAAAATTTTTTTAAAGTTGACAGGAAATCTGAAAATATCATTTGATAGTTATGCATTTTTGTAAGACTGGAAGATTAATACCTCATCACCAACTATAAAGACTTTAAAAAAAAGGCAATCATTAAAAAAAAACCCTAATAAATTAACAATGCTAAGCCTGGTAGGGGCACAAGTAAAGCCTGGTGGCCCGCCAGGCTTATAATGCACTGAGGGAAACCCTGAAATGCTAATAAAATTATTACTGCAATAACAAAGTCGTGGGTCACAAATCTGTATGGAAGGTCAAGTATTATTTATTGCAAAGTTGTTTTTGATGAACATTTAAACAAAATCTTGCTTTGGAATAAAAGAAAATGCTGCTTCTTCAGTTCATCTGCAATATACAATTTGCAAGCTATATTGGAAATATCATGAGGTTTTATTGATACTCAAACCCATTTCTTTTGAACTTTTAATAACCAACATCTCTCATTGCCACATAACCCGATGACAGTCTCTTTCCCAAGAAGTGTTTTTCAATAGGCAGTTGCTTGAGAGGCAGAAGCTGGTTAAAAAAAAACAAAAAAAACAAAGTTGAGGGAATCCATGAAAATTGCCAGAGGCTCTAAGTTGTTAGCGAACTGAGTGAAGCTTCTTTACTGGACTGGTTTGAAGACCCCTGGGCTACCAGTCCATGTAAACAGAATATTTATTTAATCGTCCTCTTGCCATGTGGGACTGGCTCCAACTTAGAAAAAAAAAAAAAAAGCATGGATTTATTTTGCTCTCTCAGGCACAGCCAGTCTTCCGATTATATGTAAACCTTTCCTTACTTATGGATTGGCTGAAGTATTGACTTAAGGCGGCGTGTCAAGGAAGATGCTGAGTTTAGTTTGCTGATGAAAACATTTTATCGTTCCGCCATTCAGCACAGTTGAGCAATTTGAGACGTGTTCCCTCTGAATGCTGGAAAAAATTGCATTGTTTGTGTGCTTTTGTGCTCAGTCCTATCTTGTGACAGCACATGTCTCGCCCCATGTTGTGAGTGCTCCCACCGAGCTGTAATAACACACCTCACTGCTGTCTGAAATATTCATAGCCAGGTAAGCCCGTCGCTGTGAGTCAGTCACATGGATTCCTTATTATCACCCCCTCCTGCTCTCATCCCGTGTCACTTTATTCCACCTGCCTTTTGGAACACCTCGCTCCCCTCTCAGCGTCTGGCAACGCATTACATACCCACCCAGTGTAGAGTTTTGGACTCCAAATGCCAATGTGCCGCTCTTCTTTGTTACACCCTCTGCTGGCTTTCAGAGGATGATTACCAGAATGCTTTGGAAATGTGGACAGATGTATAAAAAAACATTTTTTTTTCGTGCTTGTGTAGGTTTCAGCTACAAGTATAAATATGTGTTTCAGAACTAGATTTATCTTTGTTGAGGGGGAAAAAAAAGTGTTTCAGGTTTAGCCCCGAGCTTTTTCAACTGAAAGACTGAATGAATTTGCTGAACTTTAGTTTGTTATGAGAGAAAAAAAAAGGATTTAAATAAAGCAAGATATGTAATACTGTTTTAAAAATCTACTTCATGAGTAAAGACACACGGCCATTTTTGTTTGAATTGTTCTTTTTTTTTAAAAAAACAAACAAACAAAAAACATTTGGTTTCTTTTGTTTGTTAGCATGTGAGCAGTCTGCACGATAAAAAGCAGATTATACTCATAAGAGACCCAAATTCGGTTATCTTGTTCTTTTCATTTGTTCTGAAGAATGCTTAAGAATTAAATGAAAGTAACCTCAAAGGATATTTTATTATTATTTTTTAGCAAAATTCTATTTTCTTGTGCATAAAAAAAAGTCACTCATACAACAATAGCCAGGTTAAGCTTACTTTTTCCTTGAAAACTAATTGGATAACCTTACATTTATGTTCCCTTTTAAATGGGAGAATAAATACACCACTATAGTAAACAGTTTGGGCTAATGTCTCACTCGGTTTACTATATACACTGCCTGTAAATGCTTGGTCTGCTTGTGGAACCTCAAGATAATTATTAGCTGAATTAATCCAAAAGTGGCTCATGCAGTCAGTGTCACTTTCCGTTTTAAACGCCTGGCATGCCAAGGCGAGTGACTACTTATTGGTGCAGACGGAGCATCTACGTGTTCAGGAAATATTACTGGGTCACTGCTAACATATCGGAGGAGCATTGAGACGATTCTGTAGCACTGGTGTACATTTGCATTATTCACAGCTTGTGAGAGCTATGGTGCTAATGAAGCACAATATTTTGACATGTCCAAAAAAAAAAAAAAAAATCTGTGGCAGCCTGGCTTAACTGTTGAAATTATGTATACTGCAGTGGTGAATGCATAGCAGGGCATTCATGACTGTAGCATTTCATTGCAGCAAAATACAGGGGGGGGATGTGAAAATGTTTGACAGGGGCGTAACAGAAATAAAAGGTTGATCAGTAAATTTGTTAATATTTATTAGTTCGGTGCAGTTATCTGCATTAAAACCATAGCAAATCAGTCTCGGAAACCCTTCCTTTCTTGAGTCTATATTAAGTATTATTATTACCACAAGGTTGAAACTGGTGTATTTGAGAAGACATAAAGAACACACCCTTTTAGTTTTTTGTTGTGCTTAGTTTTTTTTTAATTTTTTTAATATATATAAAATTTTTAATTTTGGCCTGTGAGGTAGGGTATTCGAAGAGTCAAACAGGTGAACAAAAAAAACAAATCATCAGCTGCTAGTTCCAGAATCTTCTGGTGAAATTTTTATTTATTTATTTATTTATTTATTTATTTATTGTTTTAGCATTTTTTTTTAGGTTCTGACCTCTACGGAAGAGGATTAGGGTCACTGGGGATAAAAACAACAGTTCTGACTTTAATCTCAGAATTCTGACTTTTTTTTTTTTTTCCAGTGGCCCTAATCCTCTTCCGTATCCATCCAGTTTACTGCTCTTCACTGGACCAAACCATAAGAAAACAGGTCAAACTAATCAACAGAATCTAAACAAAGAAGGAATAAGATTATTAATCTAATTTACAAACTCATCTACATAACTTAATTATCTGCAAAACAACTAATTTAATACAGGCCAACTCCAAAGGTTACTTTAAGGAAAAACAAACGATACAGTAGGGGGAACCCCCCCTCCCCCCCTCCATTTAGTAGAACCCAGTGATGCAATTAATGACGTCATCCAGCCATTTAAGCAGGAAGCGCTGAGCTGGCCCCTCCCACACACACCTGCTCAAGATGCAACATCTGAAATAAACAAACAATGGTGAGTAAAAAGGAAAAGCAAATAATTTACCATAACCGTACCTTGAAAGAAGAAGCGTTAGCTTGAACTAAAACATGTACGTAGACGTAAACGGCAACATAAGGCTACCACGATCAAACCCGGGATGGTGAGCGAAGTAAAGTTGCATCAGGGTTGCTTAAATTGTAGAAAGATTGAATAAATCAGAAGAATAAGAATAATGGACAAGTGGTAAACACAAACTGAACCACTTTGTCGCATCTTTAAGACATAATGAGTGTGGAGTCTAGAGTGTGTGTTTGGTACACCTGAGATTAGAGCTAATCTAACTGAGTTTTGTTTAGAAAACCACTGAGAAGCTAATTGGAAATCTGTGCACCTTATGTGGGAAAAAAATAAAAATAAAAAAATCACTCCCATCTTTCACAGCTTTACTCGGTTTCCTCTGATATTTGATGTACTTCAGCATAAAGCAAACAAAAATCATTATGTGTCACCCAGTGATGTCACTGCCCATATATGGCGGAGTTCAGTTTTCTCAAGCATGGCTCACAATGAGATTAAAAACAGTAATTTAAAGAAGTAGTTATTCAAATTAATCAATATTACACACACATCGATTTATTATCCATTTATTAGTTTTGTGGCACAACAAAAATACCTATTTAAATTATTTACACATGTAAATAAAGACTAAGTCAGTTATACACCAAAACCATAAAACCACATCTTATAGTGGTTTACCATAACCTGTCCGAGGAAAACAAACGAATTAAATGAAACTTCTCATCAATTATTGTTTTAAATAGTTATATCCCATACAAGTAACTATGAATGGGTTTAAAGTAGCAAAAAAGCAAAGTGTGGAAAATTATGTTAAAAGACAAAAACAGAGAGAAGCAGGATCCTGAGGCCGGTGAGTCAGATACATCTGGGACTGAATGTCTACAAAAGATGCAAAAACAGGCTGGCGGACTTTACATCCAGCAAGGCTCTGTGAAAACAAGCTCTCATTTTAAAACAGACACAAGGTGGCTTGTGAAATGGTCTATAGGTGCTGAATCCAGTGAAGCCACTGCTCCTCGTGATTGAAAGGAACCACTTTATATGGTGTTTGGTAGGAAAACCCTTGAGAAGTCTCAAAGGGGATTGGGCAGACCAAGAACTAAATGACAGATCAAATCTCACAGCTGGCTTGGAAAGAATTGGGTGGACTCAGAAGAGCCAGAAGATGTAGGTGGGACAGGAGTTACTCAGGCAGCTTGGTGACGGATGAGTGGACGGATGACTTGATAAAGTGTCTCTATACAATAAGAGCAGTGTGCACATCGCTGTTCGTACACATCGCAATGTGACTACTCCAGTAGCACGGCGGCATACTGTGCAGATTTAGCTGGAATATTTACACCAGCGGGTAAAAATTCAACTTCAGCAGAACTGAAGCAAAGCAAGAATAGAGGAAATACTGTTGAAGCAGCTTTTCTCTCTCTCTCTCTCTCTCTCTCTCTCTTACTTTAACAACAGATCATTGCTGCACACCTGAGACCATTCAGCAAAGGTCAAACTCAACCTGATGACCTCGCCCGGGCTCCAACAGGATGATATAGGCACAATAGAGAAAAAAAAAAAAAAAAGAATCAAGGCCGTCTTTTCCTCCAGACTGATTTTAAAAAGAGTAATTTTCCAGGGAGGATTTTCTGAGACCTTTTGTTCTGAAACAAAACCTCGATCCGCACAAGGTGGCTCTGCAGGGATTCTTTCACCAGGTACACTTTCTACTGTTTGCTGCAGGTGAAGTGCTTGCTCACAGGTTAAAAGCAGGAGTTAAAGAAAAAACTACAAGTCCCTTTAAACAAACATAATTTGTAAAAATAAAACAATAGCAATATCATAAATCAGCTTAAGAATCCAGTACAATATACATATAACACAAGTTAACTATAGCTAGGCCGGAAAGACTGAAGGCAAACAATATTAGTCGTTTTCAGCTTTAGATTTCAAATTTGAAATACATTCTCTTGACATGCGACACTCACGTGAACCAATCTTTCCCTAATTAGATTTTTTTTGTAGACAAACTGAAGGACTTTCTTTACAATTTGACGGGAAGTCGTTTGTCTTTGTGTTGCCTACCCTGAAATGTTCCCGCAGCAGAAATGCTTCCTTTAATCATGTTTATTCAGCGGCGCTTTGTATTCTCAGCTACCATGTTTCCGTCACGAGCACGGCGTACGAAAAGAACTCAAAAGTGCCATGGGAGCCAACCGAGCAGTATTTTATGTTTTTGAATAAGAGAAGAGGAGGGAAAGAAAGAAAAAAAAAATAAGCACAAATGCATACAAAAAGGACCCAGATCATGCCTCTGTTGACTGTTCCACTGAGCGTAACACAAGGAGGCCATTAAGAATCCAAGTACTCACACAGTGTGGGAACATTAAAGGAAATAGTGAAGCATGAAACAAAAGAACGCAGCTGGCAATACAAAGCACACAGCTCTGCTGCGCCGAATGAGATATTTTCTGCTGAGACGTCACACAGTACATTTTTCACCAGGTTCAAACTGTAAAATCTGCAGAATAGAAGAACGCGCTGGTCACCGACCCTGAGATATTGCTGTGGAACTGTTGTTGAGAGGCTTTACAGCCTCGGATTCTGGGCTGACAGAGGTGTGAGTTAAGCATCTATAGCGAGATATGATCAGGAATACAGAAGCAGCCTTATAAGAAAACGCTGTTTAAAAAGCGGCACTGGAGATCGGCGTATGCAAGAGTATGAAGGAGGTGCAGAGGAAGGGAGGGAGGCAAATATGAAAAGAACAGGAATTCGGCGAGGTTTCTGCAGAGGGTTGTTAATTAAAGGTGCACATTGCAGTTGGAATCTATTATTTCACAACGACTGAGACCATTTCATCGCTGCGATGACGGAGATTGGACGTCCTTCAAAGGAATTCAAAGGCAAATGACTGAAAATTGCCAAGTCCTGAAAAACACCAGGCGTATTTTTAAAGGTGAAGAAACAGATTAAAAACAACAATTTAATGCAAGCGTGCAATTTTCCTGCATAACTAATCAAAGATGAAGGTTTGTAAAATTCTTAGCTGTACCAAAGAAAATCAATCTGTTCTCAAGACTGAAAGTGTTATAGGTAAGTTACAGCGAAATGCAAGAGTTTCATAAGAATGACTTGATAGCTCTGGACCTGCAATATTTTCACATCTTACATTGCGCTTAGTGATTATTCTGACATTTTACTTCAGTGGTTTCAATATCCGACGTCTCTGCTGAGGATAATGTACGTCTTCGATATTTTTTGCTTGGAATAAATTGCTTACATCTCTCACAAGTGGAGTTACACCAAGGTTTTACTTTGTGTACTCTTCAACACAAGAGATTCTGAGTTTTATACCTGTCCAAAATTTTAGGGACGTTTGAGGGTCCTTTCAGGTGCCCCCCATCCTTGAGTGGTATAAATAAATACATTGTATGCAGCAAAAGTTCAGTTTTACACTGCTATGCTTTCTGACATAAACACAATTATTAAACAGACATTGATCAGAATGCACACTTTTGTATAATTATTATTAGGTATCGACATTATTCACCCTTAAGATTCATTTTGTTTAAAGCCTCTGACATAAATCAGATGATGGCTTATAGATGATGCTCATACTGTTTTATTTTTAACTTTACATTTTCACATTCCTAAAACGAGTGATGTGTTCTTGTTGTACACTGTAATTACATTTGATACGTGTAAACAAAACAAGAATATTCCTTTAAGTCAAGATTTAATGCCAAGACACCTTCAATTTTTAACTAGTATCGTTTAACCAATGTAGATTATTTTTTTTTACCTTATGCTGTGACTGAATTGAGCTCAAAAATATTTAATGAACTGTAAGCATGAATTAGTCATGTTTTAACTTAAATTAATTGAGCTCACAACTACTTCTTAATATAGATAATATTGCAAAAAACAGGAATGAATGTGCTGATCATGTCACATTGTCAAACATGGTTGTAGAACATTTTCCTTCGAGACTTGATCCAACAAATGGATGCTGACCATCAAGATGCACTTTCTATTAGTTTAAAAAAAAAAAAAAAAAAAAGGCTTCCATGTAACCTGTAGGTAGGATAATATGTCTCAGGATGTCACAAAACAGCATGTTTTGAAATTATTTGTTAAGCTGACAGCATCTGGAGAAGATGGGGGTGAGGAGGGGAAGGTGATAGAGTGACCATTCATCCTGTCTGGCATTTGTTATTTCAGAAACACTTCAAGGTCCTCGATTACCTCTGTGTAGCCTCCATCACTCCCTCCTTCAAGATGCACCGCGTGCTTCTTCAACAAGATATATGAAAAAGTCGAGGCATCTCAGAACCCTTACTTTTTCCGTCAAGAGGCCAATTCCTGCTCGGCGCCTTTCGCTACAATTACCATACACCGGTGAGGTAATGGCATGTCAAAATATTTCTTTAAGGTGAGATGCATGCTCGTGTCTGCAAATAAATTCATTCAGCACCATAAACACCACGAATGTAAGAAAAAAAAAATAGTAGAAAAAGATAACAGGAGCTGTAGTCCAGATGTTTTGATCAAAACATGAGAATTTTTTTTTCCTCCCTCTGCTGCAAATTAAATAGTAATGACTTTCACCGTGAAATTATTTCAATAACTGTGTTGTATAACTATTGAAGCGTGGGAGTGAAGTCATAGGTTCGTGGTGTCATAGATAGGAAAAAAAAAACACGTGATGATGTTGATAAAAGCACCAAATGTAACAAGCGTGTCAGCGCGCGGCAAAATACTGTTGATAAGCTTTGTAGCTTAGAGTAGAAAAATGTCCTTTACATCTTGGCAGGGTTCAGTCAGCCTGTCACGTCAGTGATGAATACGTGTGTGTGTGTGTGTGTGAGAGAGAGAGAGAGGAAGCAAAGATAGGCTTTGAGCGAGGAGCAGGATTTAGTAAGGAGAAACAGGAGACATCAAACTCTGCGTTGGGAAAGTAAAATTGATTTTCAAGTCTTTTCTTCTGAATCGTCTTTGCACGAACAATACACTTTCTTAATTATTACCAGACACGTGTTTAAGAAGAACAATGGCATCAGATATGAAATTCAATTGTGACTCGGAGGGGGGGAAAAAAAAAAAAAATTAGAACGATTGGGGTGGAATTCAGGACCCCCTCCCCACCCACCCTTTTTTTTTTCCTCCATTAGAGCAATTGCTAATACCTTTTTGAACAGAACAACATAACTTCCCTGTCATCTTAGTTGTCAGTTTGAGTCTGAGAGCAGAGCGGTGATTGCAGGCTGTGGCTTTTTAGAGGTAGACAGCACCTTTCTGACTGAGAGTGGAGGGAAAAAAAAAAAAGCCATTGAATTGAAAGGAAAGTGAGGTGAACAGTGGGCAAAGATGAAAGCTGGAGCGAAAGCGGCAAGACGTGCATTTCAGTGACTCAGGGTCTGCAGGATGTCGCTGTCAACCCCCACATTCCGCACAATGGATGCTGCGTGCGCGTCGATGCAGCGGCACATCCGCTGTCATGTACAGCCACCCGCCTTTCGTGTGCACTTAGCTTCTCATTAGGGGCCTGTGTGACATTAGGCGACAACCTGCGACCATCTAGCTGCGGCGTGTGTCTCGGTGGGAGGAGGGAGAGGCGGAGGACAGAGGTGGAACTGTTTGTGTGACTCGTTGTCACTTGTCAGGTACCGCGGCCACTAGCCTTGAGATACTTGGCTGTTGTCTGGGAGTGCTTTATCATCATGATAAATGCAGCCTTGGAGCAGTGCACTATCAGCATGCTCAGAGGCATGAGACGCACTCTGACTAATGAAAAGAGAAGGTCAAGGAGAGGGGGTGGAGGGGAAGAGGAGAGTCGGCGAACAGAGTTGTGGACGTGGGGCAACATGTCACCAAATTTGTAAAATGTCTGAGTGTGCAGGAGGGGTGAAACACTGACTTTTCACTAAAGCAGAGCCTTGCTGAGGTATTTAGGGACAATTTTCCTCCCCATTTTGTCATTTTACATCCATAAACTTCGCTGTACTTTTATGGGATTTTATGGGACATAAAATGGATTTATGCTTTCTAAAAAAAATGTTCAGCCCCCGTTAGTGAAACACGTTTTGCTGCATTTATAGCCAGAGATGTTTTAAGGTGTGTTTCCACTAGTTTTAGACATTTGGAGGCTGGCATTTTTGCTCTTTGCAACTTAACAATAGCTCAGACTACTTAAACGAGCGTCTGCAAACTGTAATTTTGAAGTATGGCCGCAGAAGTTCGTTGGGATTATCAATCTAGGACATTTTAAGACACAAAAAGCTTTGGTTTTACACCAAAGGGGTCAGGCCTGCAGGGTATTGCAATAACATCTCATTCAAGACCCTTAAACTACCCTTTCTGTGGTTACATTTAATGGAGGCCTCAGAAAGAAGAAGGGAATGCTGGGTAATCTAGCTTGAATCAGCAGAATCACAGTAAATCAGATTAACTGAATTTTTGTTTGTTGTTTCACTTTTTTTTTTGCTACTCCAAATCATTGATTTTGGAGTAGCGAAGAAAATTGCTAAGAAGGAAGGAAAAATTTTCTTACTTGCAGAGATTATTTAAATAAAAATCAAGATTTGTCCATGAATGCCCAAGTTGTTACTTTTAGTCCACCATCAGTTTGAGGCTTTGAATACAGAATCAACATGAAGAGCCATCAGGTTCGGCTTGACACGTCTCTCTTCGCAGTGGAGGATGTGGTTGTTTACAGCACGGCCGTTATTTCTAATAAGCTTCTTAGTGTTGAACTGACGCATTATGTCACCGACAAACGTTGGCGATTGGGTCAAAATTCAGACTTCAAGAGAGTCCACGCCTCAGACAGACAATCATTTCTCAACAGCCAAAGGTCCAGGCCCATCCGTACGAAGCCAAGTGTAGAACAAGGGACTGGTTTTTACCAGGCTACCTCTGCATGTTTGTGAGTGACGGTTTTGTTGGTAGAGGAGGCTTCACCTTGAGCTTTTTGTAGCCTCTTAAAATTTTTTTAACAAGACTTTCCTGTGTTCAGCTCCCGCTATCCTCAAATTAACCGTAACCATCTCCTTTGTCCTTGCTAAAGGAAAGCATCCCCACCGCATGAAGCTGCCACCGTCATGTTTCACAGAGGAAAGAACGTTGCCTAAGGTCACGTGCTACGTAATAATTAGCAGTTGGGCCAAAAAGTAGAATTTTTGAATTTTAGAATTTACCCAGTAGGTAACTTGTGAAGGTGACTTGTTGCCCTGGGTTTTACTTGGAGCTTTTTGATTAAAGGAGGTCAAATACAAATGCAGAGGCAGACTTTTTAGATTTTAATTTCTAATAGAAAAAAAAAGAAAAAAGTGCCGCCTTCCTTCCACATCACAGTCATGCACTGCTTTCTGCTGATGTATAACAGAAAAGTCCCAAAGAGCACACTGAAGTTAGCTGCTTCAATGTGACAAATTGTGAAAAAGTTCAAAGTGGAAGGTACGGCATGCACAGAGAAGCTCGTTGTGCTTCTCTGTGTGTTGTTTTGACAATTAATGCCCTCATTTTTTTTTTTTAAAAAAAAGAAAAGAACCCATTATTGTATCACACCTATGCACAAAAACCCACATCCTGACATATGCCTCCACGGCAGCAAAACAGAGCACCGTTATCAGGGCAAAAAAAAAAAAAAAGAGTTTCTCCCTGCAGCAATAATTTCCTGCTTCACCCTTTCAAAACATTCACTGCACCATATCGGCACCACTATGCCTCTAATTACATTTGACAAGAGGGGTTACATTAATTTTCTTGTAACCATGTTACCAAAGACGCCGTCCCCCCTCTCTATCTTGAGTGTTATTGCAGCAGGTGTGAGGAATTTCTAGTGCAGTGTTAATTCTGGAGTCATCAAAGTGACAGCACTGAGCTTGGGAATCCTTTCAGGCTCATTACCATAGTCTGCTGAATCTATTGGCACGGCCCCGCATGACTGGGCAGACGCTGCTTCGGGGCCGGTCGTCCGATGGAAGCAATAATCAGGAGGGTTAACAGATGCAGCTCCGTCTTCCAGGGTGTGGGGAGGAGGGCACATTCCCGCCATTTCCCGCTTGTTGAGACTGAGGCAGAGCAGGAGAATCACCCATGCTGCTTCCACACAGTTCGTTATTGAAAGAAAATTAGAATGTTTTCTCACCTGGGATGGATTTGACTTGAGGATGTAGTTGGAGAGATTCATTTTTTGAGGTCAGAAGTCGGATGGAGCTCGATTTAACCGTTTCCCCCCCAACGAGCTGCTGAAAATGGATGTGTACAGAATGCCTGGGAAAAAAAAAAGAGGAAAAAAAAAACTGTCTGTTGTAAAGCGGAAAGGCTCAGAGGGATCTCTTTTCCAATACATGGTAATGAGGAATGTGCAATTAACTGGGCTCTGCGAGCAGGAGGTGCACAACAAGGAGCGGGTTGGGGGGTGGGGGGGAGATGAGGGAAGACAGCCCACAATGCTACAAACTACACTGAACTATTTTTTTTTTTTTACATGGCTGCCATGAGCTGATGAAGAAGAAACATCATATTTCTCTGGAAATTGGGTCATAACAAAGAAAGAACCGGGAAATAGTTGATAAAAGTAGTAGACAGGAAAAAAAACAAAAATCTAAAATTAAAAATAAACTGGAGACAATGCGCAAACATTAGATTCTCAAAGGATTTGGTCGATTCCTGTTAAACTGCTAATATATTCAGCTTCCCGTCACTGCAGAAAAAACACACTAAGCATTGCTAATCAACCAAAGAGGCTGCATTAGATGTATGGAATATACAATGAAGAAGTCCCTTATAGGAGTGTGGTTTTATATATATATATATATATATATATATTTAATCTAATTATTGGAAGTTTCTGCAATAACATTGTTAACTTGACTAAATATTTCTCAGTTAAAGTGGCAGTATGTATTTAAATGCAGTTTTGATTGTAATTAGAAGTCTTTCCATCACCGTGTCATTTTTAATACTTTTATATTTTCCTAATATTTATTCAGCGTGTATAAGAAGCAAGCTTTTCCACGGGCATTGTCATCGGAAATATGCAGCATGTAAGTAGGAAATTAGATTCTTTCCTCTTTGGGTAAAGTCATTATCATTTGCATGTCAAGTTTTCAAAAGTCGGAAATTGTCCACCAATTTTTTTTTTTTTTTTTTTTATGTAATCGCAAAATAGATTTCATTTGAAGACATTTTGTTTTCCATGTTGATGCAAAAACAAGCCTTGCATCCAGGTTGCATCCTGGAGAGGTCACCAGTCCATCACAGAGAAGCACAGTCACACTAATTTACCATTACAAATTACTCTGAAAGGGAATATTTTGTGGGAGGAAGCCACACCCAGAGAAAACCCACGAATGCTAGTGAAGATGTTAACTTTGTGCCAAAATTTAACCTGAGGTCCTTTTTGCTTCAAAGCAGCAGTGTTAACAACTGTGCCACACTGCGCATATTTTAGTGTTCTTATTTAATGAGAAGAGACAATGGATGTTATTTCTGTTGTTTCATTTTGCCATCTATACTTTTTCTTTCTTTCCGTCGACCAGAGTGTTTTAGGAACTTTAATTTGTCACAGTTTCCTGTTTCTGAAACACAATATGGCTCGACACAACTCCTCATTTCTATAAGAGACTGTGAGGATTTGAATTTTTTGTGTGTGTTTTCTAGGTTTTGTTTCCCTGAGTCTCTGTGGTGTCCTGTCACTTCCCCCTTGATTGCTTCCCAGGTGTGTCTTGTTCCCTAATTACCCTCCTTGTGTATTTAAGTCCACCTGTCCTTTGTCTCTTGTCGGGCACTCGTCTAATGTCGTCCATCATAGTTCTCTGTGCCAGTCTGTTAAGTCGTGGACCTTTTGCCTTCCGTTCTTCCCCATGCTGCCTGCATGTTTGGATTTTGTTTTTTGTGGATTTTTCATTAAAACCATCATTTTTTCATCTCTACCTGGGTCATCAGTGTTCTCTCTCACCACTATCACCTCCACTTCATGACAGACACTTTTTAAAAAAGTTGAAGACGACAACGGATCCACGAGAAGAAGAAGGAACACAAGCATATTAATTGTCATCAAATATTGGCATCATATAAGGAAGTGGCTTCTTTGCGAGTTGATTTTCTACATCTAGTATTGTGCTGCTCAAAGTGGCAGCATGTTGGCGTAACTGTCACATTAGTTCTGATTTTGTAGACTTTAGCTCATAATGTCAGTTGTGTTGCTTATTTGAACAATTATTCCCTCTGGTTTTGGATATCTTAGTTTTTTTTTTTTTTTTTTGGTCAGTTGCTATGATGAATAACTGCTCCAACAAGACATTGTGTTTTTTTGCAACTGGAAACATCTCATTAGCATCTCAAAAGCTCCAGTAACACCTGAACTACAACCCCAATTGTAGGGGACTTAAAAAGGAGACTTTGTGCATGTAGAGCAGGACCAAACAGCAGAGAGAGAAGGAAGAAGTTCAAACCAGCTCTTCCGTTGAGACCGCAATGTCTCTCTCTCCCCCAGCTTCCTAACCATACGACCAGGCCGACATTTGAAAAGGAGCAGCAAAATCAAATGAGGTGGATTAGCAGTGCTTGGCAACAACGGCCTTGACATCCAGGACATATTGTTGTGGAATATAGTCTCTTCTCCCTGAGATTTGAGAATTTAGTGCATCATGTCAGTCATAAGACAGATATGTCAACAATCATCAGTCAGAGGCTTCGTTGGAGCCGTTGCGAGACTGACTGCTCCAGATCCTTTCTACTTCACTATCCACAACTAGTCTTTGAAGATACTTGGGTGACATGAGTTACAATAACACTTCATTTCCCCTTGGGACGAATAAAGTATATTTGAATTGAACTAAGTTGGACACACACAAGAACGCCCACAAAAACTCAGCCCCGAAACTAAACCTACTAATATTTACAGTCAAAGCAGGTAAAAAGTCGGGGTGTGTCATATTGGTAATGCAGATTGATAGAGAGGAAAATATTTGAAAAAAAAAAATTTAAATGCATGTGATAAAATAAATTAATTTGAAAAATATATTTTTATTCTGGTGACTGTTTATAAAGAAGTAAAAAAAAACAACCTTTTTTTGAGTTTTCATATTTGTTTGGGCAAATCCAACATATATATATATATAAAATATGCTGTGATATCATTTTTGGCAATATCACCCACTCACTTCTATTAAAAAGTAAAGAAAACTGGCACTGAGACAAATAAGTGCAATAAGTCACATAGGAGCTAGAGCATGTTAATTCATTATATTATAATATTTCACAAATATTTCATCAAGTTTTTTTTTTCATGCAATTAATCTACTAAAAACAGATTAAAAAGTCAGTTAGAATGATGACTATGATGGACACGACTGCCACTTTCATCAACAAACAAAACAGGCCTAAAATACTGCAGGGAGACGAAACTCAATCAGATCCAATTAAAGTCGTGTGAAACGGTGAGACTACAGTTTTCTATAACTAATTCCGTCCCATTCTTGGACGTCTTCTAGGTGAATGAAATGATTTCCCTTCAAGTCGTAAAAGGACCTCAGAAGTCGTCCCTTTGAAGTCATGTTGAATAAAGTCAGAGGAAATTTAGTGGAGTAAAATGTAATGAGGAAAAGCTGACTAAAATTAGATTAAAACCAAAAAATCTCTACAGATATAGGAATGTGACAGAAACCAAATTACGTTTTGGTCAAACGGCTGTGACTGAAATGAAATACAAATGTGCTGTCAGAATTAGCACAGGTTCTAGTAATCTCCACTTTAAATTACTGTCTTTCTGCCACCTCTGGGGAGGTGACCTGCACAGGCTATGAGGCCAGTGGATGGTTACATTTTTACAGAAAAGGGTCTTCAAATTGCATTTATCTGGCAATAAATGTACTTGTTTTATTAAACAAAAGTGTTAAAGCTGAGCACTTTTGTGTCGGTAGGAACTGTGAAAGAAGATGCTGTCTGAAATCTGCACAAAATATCTAATATTAATGTCATCCTTTGGCTTTGTGTCTATGCTGGTTTTATTGTTTTATAACTTTAAAAGTATTGCAAATTCTTACCTACTGTAAATGTGTGCTTAGTAAAATTTGGCAAGCTTAATTTGAGCATAAGATAAATTTGTCAAGATTAAGGAACACAAAAAATACACTTTTTTTCCCCTTAATTATTTGCCTTCTCATGCATTTTGCGTTCAGGAATCCGTTTGTCTTTATGGACATGCTGAAAATACTGAAAAGCAAAACTGACACTGATTTAGACTTTAAAATCTTCCCTTTTGTGATTAGATTTGACTGATTGAAGGTGTGGAAGGAAATAATCCAGTTGTTCATATAATTTACAAAGTTTCAAAACAAGAAGAAAAGCAGCTTTCAAAATTGGCCAATCTAGCTGTTCCGATGATGATTTCCTATGAAAAAATAAATAAATAAAAAAAAAAACATCACTCAGAAAATATCCCCCCAAAAAATTCTGAATCAATCATTAAAAAAAAAAGATACAAGGCAAACTTTGTCAAATGTATCTTCTTTGCAATTTTTAAGCTGAAACACACAAAAACACTTTTCCTTTCTTTGTGATTAGACCTAAAGATGTTTTTTTTTTCATAGCAATTATTTATACTTTTCTCAAAAATTACAATTCTTCAGAATCTACTGAATAAACAATCCAAAGAAGAAAACGACAGCGGAAAACCAGTGAGGGGGGAAAAAAAAATATAAAAAAAAATCGTCAACTGGGGAATGAATTGCATCAGTGTGATTGTGTTGCTGCTGCTGCTGCTTCTGCTGCTAACTGTGCTGAATCAGGTATATATTACTTCCCCCTCTGCAAAGTCTGATATTCTTTCCCCCTCAGTTTCAGACTGAATCTCCCCCCCCCAATCTCAGTGGCTGACCAAGCAGACTAATGCAGGAGAAATGGCGCTAAATGATGGCGAACGCCGTACAGATTTGACTCTAATTGTGATTGTTGGCTGAAAGGGGTCACGGTTCAGATCTGTGAATGTAATGCACGATGATTAGCCCTGCATGCTATTGTGTGTAATGTTACTGTGATATTGTTGCTGCCTGTGACATGAGCTGTAATTTGGAGGCTGTAATGCTGCGTGGGCAGACGCTCATTGATAGCATTTGGCGCACAGCCTTGCTTGGGTGAAGCACTTATTAGCAAAGCCAGTCAATCTAAACATCGCAGACAGTGCCCTGAGTCAAAGGGAGTGTGTTTGTTAGCTGAGCATGCTGTATAATAATCAGTACGTCCCGAGCAATCTAATGAACAGCCATCATAAGATGTTTTTTACATAATCCTGCCATCTAAGATTACCTTAATGCTTGTAAAAGCTCGCTGCCGATGTGTGCCTCATTACCTTGGGACATTGGTCATTTCATTTCAAGGGTCTGATTTTCATTAACTGCTCTTCTCCCCACCCACACCCCCATACCCATTAGCAGAATGAAAGCTCGACTGCAACCATCTGGCTGCCAACTAGACCTCAGGGCTGCTTTATGGCTCCATCGAGCTTCACCGAGGAGAAGGTTGCACTATTAGAGATTTTTATTTATTTATTTTTTTCCTTAGTCAGGCCACGGGGAGTTATGGGAGAGATGCAAAGAAGCGATGTCCACATTTGGGAATGCGGGAAGGAAAAGGGAGGATGGGGGAACTGAGATAAATTTAGTTAAAAAAAAGAAAAAAAAGAGAGAGAGAGAGAGAGAACTGGCACAGCAACAGAGGAGAGGCAAAGTGAGACAAAGTCAAATAGAACCTGAGAGAAATGTCAACACAAGGAAGAGAAAAAAAAGAAGGCAGAGAGAGGAAAAAAGGGAAAATAATGTAAAAAAAAAAAAAAGCTACATGTAATGGAAATGACACTCATAATATTTCCGGAATAAGATTTGTGTTTTTTTCCAGGCTGCTGATTCCCAGAGGTGTGACGGAGGGGGGGCAGGAGGAGGGAGGGGGGGAAAAAAAAGAGCTGACGGATGATAACCCATCCTGTGTAGCTTATGGTGGAGTAAAGCAGGTGTACATTTTTATTGCTTCCAATGGACACATTTTATTTTTAGAATTAGTAGAATTGGTTTTGAAACAGCACCTGCTTACACATGCATATTTCAGTTCACTCCTGTGCAGCCGGGCTCTCGCTCTCCTCCGGTGCTTTTATTCGCCAATCCTGCCTTAACCACATTTCTTGCCCCCAAAACGCTTTTCATTTTCACAATGTCTTTGAATGTCTTTTGCAAAACTGCCCACGAATTGCGGGCCGGCCGACTCCAACTTGCTTTGTTTGAGTGCGAGAAACGCAACAGAGAAGCAGTCCTGGGGAGAAATACAAAATACAGTTTGCTTCTCATTTCTCTCCGCAGAAGCAATATTGAAATAGTGCTAATGCTTTGAATTGAGCAGAAGTTACAGGGGTCCCATTATTTTACTGGTTAAACTTTTTTCTAACTTAACAGCACAAGGTGACCTACTTTAGTAGACGTGGTCCAATGACAAACACGCTATATTAATAAGACATCTAATATTCATACTACAGAGGATGAAAACAGATTTCGTCAAGCTCGTTTAACAAATCCCTTATGCATATTTCATTTTCGTCATGCTTCCTAATAAACCAAAGGTTTGTTCCAACATTTGGAGACCAGTAATCCACGCTTCATTTAGTTTTCCAACATGCTCGCACGTAACATGGAGGTCAGAGGTGGACCCACGGCATATAAAAAAAACGACTGACCTTCGGTGCTTGTAGGAGTTTTTTTTTCTCCCCTTGCAGCAGTCTTGACACAGTTCTGCCCACACAAAACCAATAAGCTCATCTTGTTAACGGTTTTTAAAGGAACGGCATTTGATGCGAGATTCGAGCGTTGCGAGAACGGTTTTAGATGATTACATGTTTTAAAAAAAAGAAGAGAGAGAGAAAAACTTTTCTTTCTTCCCCACACTGCTGCATCTCTTGTCGAGCTTTACTCGAAATGTTTTTTTTTTCCTTTTAGAGCCTTATTCTTTTTGAGGCTATGCTCAAAAATTGCAGCGCACACGATATTTGTTTGCCAAACCATCTCGGAAAAAGAATCTTTCTACAAATGTGTTATACAATAGTCATGCGGATAACGCGAGATCAGACTACTAATGTTTGAGGCGGTTCGGGAGCCTTATGTTGTTGAAGGCAGAGCCCTCTCATCTCCGGTCCTAAACACAATATATGGCACCTTGCAAAGGCTTCATATCGTTTTTAAAAAAAAAAAAAAAAAGGTTCAGGTTTTGTCACGCTACAAAAACAAAATTCAATTTGCTTGTATGTAACACAAAGGGCATCATAACTATGAAGTATGTGTAAAATAATACGTGGTTTCCAAACTGAAAACTTTGGTGTGCATTTCTATGCAGCCCACCGCATTCGGACTCTCCTGACTTAAATACAGTTTGGCCAAATGCCTTTAGAGGTCACTCGGTTAGAAAACAGACTCTAACTCCATGAAACCTAAACTCGGTTTATAACTCCATCTGTTCTGTGAAGGCCTCAGAGGTTTTCAAAGAACATTGTTGAACAAATTTCATCATAAAGGCCAAGGAATCGAATGGACAGGTTATTGGGGATAACGTTGCGGAAAAGGAAAAAATATGGCATGTAGCTATCTTAACTAAAAGCCTCGGTACGGAGAAGCACCAATGAGCTGCGGGGATCCACATCTCAGGTCTGAGGATTCTTAATAACAGGACAGCTACAGTTATTTTCCTTCACAAAACTTTCCTTTATGGAATTGCTGCAAGAAAAACGGCGCCGTTAAAATGAATATGGGAGACGAGACGGGACAGAGAAACGTTCCAGAAATGGTGGGGCACAGCAGAAAACACACACACACACACACACACACACACACACACACACACACACACACACACACTGTGTCAAACCCTGAAATCACCGTCCTGAGCATGGTGGTGACAGCACCATGCTGAGGGGATGTTTGTCTTCTGAGTGAACCGTCATTGACAGAGGTTTGAATTTCTGACAGCAAAGATGGGTAGAAAAATGGATGAAATATAGACGTGTGGGGGAAAAATGTTAGGTACTGCAAAATATGTGGGATTAACTTCCAGCAGGAAGGTACAGAATCTTTTAAATCAAGAATAAAATGAATAACCAGTGGTTCTGATGTTCTCCATTCAAACTGACTGAGCTTGGTAGGTTCAGCAGAGAGGAATGGGCGGAAACGTCAGCCTGTAGATGTGCTGGCGGAGACGTAACCCAAAAGACCTGCAGTTAAAACGTGGACTAAAGGGCCGAACAGAATCGCGCTGCAATTCTTTCTCATTTTTACTTCTATAAGACTTGCATATGAATAAAAAAATTAAAATCATAAATCATTTCTTTCAGTTCCCAATTACGTGCTACGCTGTGTCACATAAAATCCTAATAAAATGCGTGCAGGTTTGCGATTGTAGACCAGGGTGCCGTTTATCCCCCTCCTCCTCCTCCTCCTCCTCCTCCTGTTGTTCATTACATGATACTCAGACCCTGGCTGCTGCCGTGCCTGCTGTATTTTACAGGTTTACTCACAGTCCCCGATTTAACAACACCACTTTATTCATTAGAACGCAGCGGCCAGATACATCTCGGTGGCAAACTGTTACAGTCCCGAGACATAAACCAAATGTGAAATGGGGGACAGAAAAGTGACCTAACAGACTCGGAGCGTGGCATGGTTATTTCCAGCACCTGAGGAATGTCTCACTGCGGGGCTTATCACGCACAGCGGGGTCTACGCTTTACTGAGAATTGAACTATAGAGAAAAAGAAGAAGAAGAAAAAAATCGACTCAGCCACTCTCCTGGCTTCTGTATAGGGCAGAGGTGAAATAAATGGTCATAATGGTATGTGATAAATTTAGGGTTGGAAATGGAAAAAAAGAAAATAGAAATTCAATTTAACGCTGGTGTGGACAACAGTGCACAGCATACAAGAATATAACCGGACTCAGCCAGGATCAATATCGGATTTCTTGGCAGAATCTTTTGTTTAACCCCCTTTTTCTTTCCTCTCTTTTATTTTTTTTATTCTATTGAACATGTCCGAGCCCTCCTGCTGTATCTTAAAACGGTGACTGTATACAGCAGCACAGCGAAAGGTCCTACTGTAACGCAACAACGATCACAGCGTGTTCTGCAACACAATTCAAAATTTCATAGTCGTATAGAAGATGTGTGCAGATCTGACTATTTTCCTTAAAGATGCTATGCAGTGGTGATTTTTTTTTGTTTTTTTTTGCTGAAAAATGTAAACTGACGATAAACAAACACACAGCAGTGCAGTATTGTTTCCCACCAAAGGATTTTATAGTGCATTGAAGGAAAAACCTGCAAATAAGCTTATTCTGCTTATTTGTGTGGATAAATTGATGATATCACAGGAGGCACAAGAATCCAGCTGATCAGCTCACACGAGCAAACACGATGGCTGACAGCCAAGAGATCAGGGAGTGACAGAATCACTAAAATAAAACTGGTGATTCTAACGGATCTGAAACAGGAATGCTTGACTTCGATTTAACGTCTGGCGTCGAGGAAAAACTAGTTCTACGTCAAACAAATCTGGCTAATTCCTGAGCACAAATTACAGATGCCCAAAGAAGACATGTTGATCTGTTTAAATGTTTTTAAGCAAGTACAAACAGCATGGGAATGTACAGAAATCACATTCATTCGGGATGGAGATGTGATGATTATGTGTTGGTGACAAAAGATTCATATATAAGACCCAGAAGAAAAGCTGAAAACCTTTTGTAAACACTTGTCATAGCCAGTAAGAAAGTGTCTATATTCCCTGTTGAAAGGTCAATCAGACAAGAAGAAGCCACTACTCTAACTGCATCATTAAAGGCACTTGGACGTAAACACCCCAAATGGAAGATTTTAAGTAATTTGAAGACAAGGGAGTCAATTTTGGACTAACAACCACAAAATCTCGATCTCAAATCCCATTGAAAAGTTGGGAGTAGACCTAAGATGGCGCTAACCAGACAGGCTACAAATCTAACTCGATTACATCAGTATATTTCCCCAGAAGAACGGGTCAAAATTGCAAAAGACTATTGGGAAAAGCTTGTTGAATGAAGCCAAAAACATTTTACTCAAGTCAAATGCAAACCTTTTGAGTTTCAAGA
>NW_006799953.1:3137327-3170206 GCF_000485575.1 Poecilia formosa | reverse complement strand
ATATATACATATATATAAATAAATTCAACTCAGATTAATTGGCGTTCAGTAAATATAACTTTGGTGATTCTAACTGATATGAGTTTGATTTCATGTCGGATAGTGAGGAAAAACTTGTTCTACCTCAAACTTTATCTCAAATGCATACATAAGACTGCTTTTGCTGGTTTGGCATTAAAATAATAATAATAATAATAATAATAAAAAACAAACTTGTATTTTGACTGCTTTTGTTCTACCTGATTATAACCGTATGATTAAAAGCAGATTGAAATAAGAAAAAAAAATCGTTTTGCTTGATTACATTTAACAGGAGAGTAAAGAAACAGGGCGGAATGTTTTGTTTTTTCTTAACTCCTCCGACTAAGTTGTTGGAGGCGGTTCCTTTCGCAGACGCTAGGAGCTGTCCGCGGTGCTGAACTGCCTCTCCTCTCTCTCTCTCTCTCTCTCTCTCTCTCTCTCTCTCTCTCTCTCTCTCTCTGTGCCGACAGCTCCCACAGCCAGGAATCCGCTTACCGCGCGTCCAAATTAAAACAGGACCTCCGCGATCCACTTGATTATTCCCGACCCTCTTCACTCAGCGAATTATTCCAGGAAGCAGAACGGTTTTTGCAAATCCTCGCCTTGCTCATATATACATATATATTTTCTCTGTCGTTCGCCGGCCACTGGAAGTACCTCTGGTATTCTTTTTTTTTGTAACACACGGACGTTCAGTTTCACGCCGGGAAGAAAGACAAAACCTCGACTTTCGCCGACATGTGCATGAGACGTTGCTGCCAGTTTAAGACTCTATTTGCGGTTCTGGCTCTCGCTGCTGTAATCGCTCAAATCCACGGAGAAGGTAAGAACTTGGCTTCCCGCTCGCACTTTGTGTGAAGGTTGTTTCCTCTCTGCTGAACTACAAGAGGCGATGAGGGGGGAAACAAACAAGCTCTGTGCTTGGACAGGAGCATTGGGGCTGACGATGTCCAGATCTACAAGTGTGAATGCTAAACGTACAAGACTTTAATGTATCATCTTTAAAAAGTGACGGTAAAAAAAAAAAAAAAAAAAAAAAAGAAATCTCCGGAAAATCTTCCCAATCTAAAGCACTCCTTGCAACATTTTAGATGCTAAATTAGTCCTATGGCTCTCGGAATGCGCCCAATTACAAGTTATAGATCCCTCACATTCTGCCGGGGGGTAGAATGAGTTCAGCACTCGGTTACATAACAGTAATACTGTTAATCACAAGTATGAAAACAGCCCCAGGGGGAGAGGTGAACTTAATAAGACTCTCACAAAGCAAACACCGTTATGGAGCATATTCCACCTAATGCGATCATTTACCTCGCCGCGCGTTTTACGTGTTTATCGCTCCCTCTGAAAGCCCGGGTACACAGTTAGGAAGTGACTTGTTTTGCCACTGAGGGTCCATGTGACAGACGGTGCTCCTTAATAAGACTCTAATCCTCTGGAATTGCAGAAGATTATTGACCAAGCTGTTTGACACAGTCGAGTGGGGAAGCGGCAACAGATTTGTGCACAGTAGTTTTATCCTAATTATTTCCCAGTGGTCCGAATCTGCTTCCCTTTTCATCAGTATAACTGTTTCTTTTATTTTTCTTTTTTTTTTTTTTTTGCCCCATCTGTGTTTCTGCCTATCACCACACTTTAGTCATCAAGCCTTCGACAGGATTTCCAATATACACTTTGTAAAGTACCAGCACAGATTGCCTTTAAAATAAAACAAACCAGCATTTCAGCGACACATTGAAACTGCTTGAGAGCAAAGTGAAACATGACAAAAATGATCAAATCTGTTTAATAGGAGGCAGTTTCTTAAACTCTTTTGACTTTTTTCTTTTTTTTACTATATCTTAGCAGATCGATCTTCACGCGTAATAAATACATTTTATCTATGTAAACCCACAACAATTGAACTGATGCCTTTAAACATCCTGTGTGTGTAACATTCATCTGTCTCCCTGATCTGTACACAAGTGTACATTATAGGTATAGAGACTTTTTTACAACGTGACAAGCTTGAGTGTAAGTTTAAAGGCGTCATAATATTTAAAAAAGCATAAATCAATATTCAATAATAAAAAAAATATCCTTAATTCAAATAATTAAAATTCATGTAAAATAATTATTTCTGCTGCTGCAATTATGTTATCTGTAACACACATTTTTGTCTCCTTTCAGTTTTCACAAGAACAAACAACAACAACAAAAAAAAAAAGCTTTTATTTCAGTCACCTGACAGGCAGTGCACAGCAACAGGTGCCGGAGGAGCTGCAGATGGAGAAAACTCCACTCATGCTGACAGTTTCTCATTTGAAGGACTTTAAAACAAGGGAGTAACATGCAACTGTCACTTTTTAAAACCCTAGAATAGGTTCACAAAGGTTCCCAACACACATTCCCAATTAAATTCCAACTACTCAAATAATCATCAGCTATAATTTCATGGCAGCCTGAGATAATATTTGGTCCTCTAAATAGAACGCCACTTAAGCGAATAGGTGGAGGGGGGAAGTTGGGGCTGCATCGATGCAGAATGGACTCCCAGAGGCGTAGGCAAGCAAATCAAGTTATTTAGGGTAGAAGCAAACACAGAGAGAAGAGATTTAAATAGTTTAAATGTCGATTAACTTGTTCGAACAAACACAGGCTCAGCAGTGGAATGCCGTACAATATTGCGAGGTGGAAGGCTTGCAGAGACAAATGCACAACCTATGTTTTTTTATTTATTTATTTTTTTAGCAAAATAATATCTAACTGCGTTCCAGTAGTGAACTCTGGGCTGTTGCTTAGTAAACAATCACTCACACTTTGATAAACTCTCTGAAGTGGGCATTTTAATTTTTGAACCCACAGGGTTTGATGATTTATCACTGTCAAAAGGTCTTAATGGAAATACTCATCTACATAAATAATTAGCGTTTTAACTCAGAATAGGCGCTAATTTCTCATTTGGTGCTTCTTGTTGTTATAAACTTGCTTTCAGTCTGTTACCCAGCAGGGAATACAGACACTGACTGATTTTTTTTTTCTCTTTGTTTGGGGGGGGATAAGGAATCACTTTTTTCCACCGGCATGCTGCACTCTCACATTATGTTGTTAAGAAAAATACAACGCAAACAGAGTCATTTCCACTAATTTCATAATTAATCATTTGCTTAATAAAACGATAGGCAATTAATGTTCTGTGGCTGACAGGATATTTGCATATTTTTCAACATGTCGGATTAGACTGTCGTGTGAGAATTCGTCTCATAAAACAGACTTCCATCGGAAAGAGGATCTTTATGAAGACGGGAATATTTCCTCTGCTTTTAGAGATCATTAACATTTTCATGCAGGATTTCTTTCTTTTTTATTTATTTATTAAATATATATTTATTTATGCTCAAGGAAAGTAGAAAAAACTGAACAAACCTGTCATAATTTCCAATCCTGCTTATAATATTCATGAAAACCCTCATCGAACTTGAACAAACAAATCACGGTTAAAAAGATCCCACTTGTTCCTCGTGTTCCTGCTGTGGTTAATCTATCAGTCCTGCAAACAAACAGGCAAATAGCCCATGACTATATATTTAGTTTTTAAGCACACAAACTCTGAAAACGTTTTGCAATATAAAACAATTATTCCCTCATAAATTAGGGGGTGGAGATACGAAGAGAAACAAACTTGTCCTCGTAATCTATGGCAGGTATTCGCAATGGAAGAGTAGGAAAATAATTTTACTTCATCACAGTTTTTCATTTACATTGGATGTTATTCCCTTGTAAAAAAATTTATATATATATATATAGTTAAATTTTATTCATAATTCTAAATTTGTATTCTAACATGACTGGCAAAGCATGAAGACACATAAATGGATTACACAATTCTATGCCTTTCAGAGGGAATTGCCATTTATTTCTTCCTTTCACCCTGATATGTGTTGCATGGAAATGGCCGTGTGGCTCCATAGTGTTGCTGGAAGCTTTTTGCACATCCTTTTGTGCCTAAGCATATTTTGCTTCTTGCATGTGTCGAAAATGATAAAATATATTATTTTTGACACAGTGGAAATAATATAACAATATGTCAATAATGGGAAAATGTGCAGTGTAAATTTTCTGGTACGCAATTTGTTCCATAAGAGTGGACTTAAGGATGTGGAGGAAGGGGAGATGAAGTTGGAGGATGCAGAGGACGGCACTAAACGGAGACGGATGATTCGCTGTAGCGACACCTGTGGGGAAAAGTCAAAAGCGAAGAAGAAAGATAATTTCTCAACATCAATTTGTAAACTAAATTTTAAAAAAGCATAATTTATATGCTTTATGATGTTATGCCAATTTAGATTTATGAACTGTAGAAGAAGCAGTCAATAAATACCTGATTTTGATTCATATTTTCATGAAAAATACCAATTTACACATCATTCTCAGTTGGCAAGTTCACACTGACATGCCTAGAAGCTTGAATTTAAAGAGGCTAAAATAAACAGCCTTGTACAGAATGGACAGTAATACCTAAATTAAAAAATACGGAAAGAAACATGGATAACTCTGCATCCTTTCAGAGGAAAAACTATTTTGTTAATGGTTAAATCTGAAGACATTCAGCTTAGACTGCTGCCTTCATGCATAAAAAATGTGTTTACCTGTTAACGAAGACGTGTAGTGAGATGGGATTTGGATGAAGCCTGGCTTCATGTGTCCTAGATTTCTCCTTGACATATAAGAATGTAGAATATGACTACAATAAATCCTTACTGTTTCAAACCTTTATGATATGTGATGAATTTCTTATAAGGAAGGACCGCACAGAGCGACATACATCCACACTGGTAGTCGGCTTCGGCTAATCCTCTGTTAATCCTTTAACAGTCCTTTAAATGTGACTTTAAAAATATGATCAGCTTGATTGTAATGCCATTAGGCCTTTTGCAAATGTAGAAAATCTGTATAAATTTAGCATCAGAGTAATGTTGGGAGAGGTGTACATCACACATGCATACCAAAGACCATTCATTGCAAAGCTGAACTGAGAAAGGACGGAAAGTATTTCTGGTGCATTTCCAACACCTGTTACCACCTCATGAAGGTCCTTTTGTTCCCACGTATGAACGCCTCTTTAGAGATAATTTTCATTAGCATGACAGGCTAAAGCGATAGCTTACAGTCTTCCTTTATTGAGGCTGCAGTTCGCCAAAGTAGAAAAGATGTGCCAGAGTGATTCTTCCTGTCGGTTTGATTGCTGCTTTGAGCCATCTCCTGGAAAAATCCGAGCATCCCATAATTTCTGGGGAGGCAACACAAATCACTCAACACCTGTTTGTCGGATTGCCAGTTATTAACTTCATCAAGGGCTATTCAGCATCTGTGTGCCGTCATAATTAGTTTAACTTTCCCAAGGCCTGTCAATGGTAAATGAGAGTCATTATGCCAGAATGCCCCTCTTCAAGGCTTGGCGTCTGCCTGCCTCAGCCCCTCTCTGTGCCCGTCTCGGTCCCTTTCACTGCCTCCTAGGTGGAGCTCACAGCTTGGCTGAATGTGACTCATTTTCAACTCTTCATGTGCAAATGTCTCTCCCGCTCTGCGAGAATGGTCTATGCATTCTAATTTGACTCATTGCCTCATAAATTTCCCCCCTCAAAAAGTGTTTGCCGCTTTATTCGCCAAGGAGAATCTATTTTTGGGGAGGATCTTTCCGGATTTTTATCGCTACTTTGCTTTTGACTGTTGCTTCATAAGCGTAGAATAGAAGCCTCGGCGTACTCGCCAAATTAGGCTGCACCTCAAGCCTTTACAGAGGCAACAGCTCAGATCTAAAATTCAAATGCTCTTCTATGGACATATTTTAAGTCACCCCTCCCATCATCTTGGTTGATGCATGCATAATGAAATAAGATGTTTGACCTGTGGCAAACATAATTCCAGCTGCCTAATTAGGATGAATATAATCTTTACCTTACCTATTTATAGATGCTTTGATAGAATATCATATTATTCTACAAGATTTATGTCCTACTGGCCAGACAGTTGCATATTTAGAAGGTCACTACAGAAACAGCATCTTGTCTTTTTAAGAACTATAAACTTGCAAAAACATTTATACTGCTTTAACTTTTTTGTTTTTTTTACATTTTGTCACACTACAAGCTAAAACTTGATTTAGTTTTCTATGATAGACCAGAAAAGGCTGCGGATTATTGCAAAGTGTAAAAAAAGGATGCATCATTTCCAAAACTGTTTTTAAATCCAGAACAGAAAAGTATGGTGCGCATATATGTTCTTCCACCTTTAATGTAAGATTCCTAAATAAAATTCATTACAATTTTCATTTAAAAGCAGTGAAGGTTGTGCAGGCGTCTGTTAGAGAACATTAGTGAACAAACAACATTATGAAAAGCAAAGAAAACAATGAATAGCTTACGTTGTAGAGTCTCAACCACCAAAGAGACTCATGGCAAGAAGTCCCATTTAAAGTTGATATCAGGTCATATAGGTGCTGCTTTGATCAGATGAAACTAAGATTCCACTTTCTGTCCTAAACAGCATGTGTGGAGATATACTAACCCTGAACCCAAAACATGTGGTGGCAGCATTATCCTTTTAGGAAGTTTTTCCTCCACAGAGACAGCGAAAAGATTGATAGGATGATGGACCAAGTTAAATATAGGTCAGTTCTGGGAAAAAATAAAAAATAAAAAATTACTGCCAAAGAGTGCCTCTAAAAGTACAGGTAAAGCTACAGTGGAAATGGTTTGGATCTGACCTGAGCACAGTTTAGACCTGAATGAACTTGTGGATTTGTGGCAAGACTCCATCAAATTTGGCTGGACAAATTTGTAAAGATCTTAATCTAGAAAAATAAAAATAAAAATTCTGAAGGATCTTTCTTGCAGCCAAAGGTGGCTACACCAAGTATCGACTCAGGGAGGCTAAATACAAACGCATGCCATACATTTCAGATTTTTTCTCGTAAAGCCACCAAAACAAAGTTTGCTTCGGTCTTATCCATCAAATAAAAATTAAATACATTTTTCTTGTAACATGGCAAAGTGTGAAAAAGTAAAGGGGGTATATATACTTTTGTCAGCACTGCAGAACATTACTTACCATTTACCACATGTTATGAGCAGGTAAGATTGTTTTTAGAGCATGCTGGTCTGTCTGTTTTCCTCTCGTAAACACAACACTATTTTTACTGCCACACTTTTTTTTTTTAAAAAAGGAACGATTTATAAATAGCAAACCCGTCAGAGGGAGGACAGCGAGAGGCTCTTTTCCTGATAGCTTTTCCCATCCGGTTTGTTTAATCAGTCTGACAGTTTTGATAGAGCCGAAATGGGTTTCTGCATCTAGATAATTATGTGAGAACTTCCTCCAACAGCTTGTTTTTGTCTCAACACAATCATCTCTTCAGAGATTTAATGGAACAGGTTCACAATGAAATTGTCAGCCTGCTCAGCAAAGGGGAATAATTTCCTCAGGACGGGGAGGGGCCAACGTTTTGGAGATGCCCCACATTTAAAGATGTCCCTCCAAGAAAAGTAGGGGACTGGGGCAGAAACGGTCGCAGACTCGGAAGCGGCGTCCTGTTAAATTGGCTTTGGGACATCAACGCTTTCATTTATGTCAAGTAAGGAGAGCTCCTGTCACAAAACTCGAGAAGAAGAGACGTCTACCTCTTTGTCAAGTCACTCTGTCGCGGGCTTCCTTTGTAACCTGTGCTGCCTTTGGCCTTGTGCCATATTGATCTGAGCGGTCGTCGAGATAAATAAATAAAAAAAATACAGAGAAGAAGAAAAAAAAATAAAATAAAGAAGTCAGCTGCAATAGCCTCCCCCGGGGGCGAAGCCTCCTTTCTGCACCTTTTACGCTCTGCCTGGCCGTGTATATACCTCCCTAATCGGGAGTGGCGGATTTTGCCGCTGCAGTGGGGATGGCTCTCTGAAACGTTTAGGCCTGGGGACAGCTCCGGCTCTCATCCCCGTCTTCTTCATGCCAGATCCCATCTAGAAAGCATTTCATCTGTGGCAGTGGAAAAGGCTTATATGTGGGGTCGCAGAGTGCTGTGTGGAAAGCAGCAGGTAATAGGCTGTGTAATGTGTTTGGAGGTGTGGTGGGGGTGAAGGGGGTGGGGGGGAGGAATGGTTTTAGTATTCACAGTTAGTACTGACCTCTGACAGGCTGAGCCACCCCCACAGTAATTTCCTCTGAAAAGATGTAATTGAATTCATCAGGATGAGTAAACATATAATAAGTAGCAGAGAAAGATAACAATGTTGTGGCTAGATCAAGGGAGGGGATAGTGGCTCTGCGAATAATTGAAAATAGTCAAAGACAAACATAAGCAAGAAACGTCTTCTTGGGCGCCTCGAAACATCATTGCGAAAGAGTTTGAAGTTTGCACTTCATTCTCACCTCTCTTTGTGTGGTCTGAAGAGTAAAAAAAAAATCTTTGCAGCAAGGACAAGCCAGCCAAGTTTCAACAACTGACTAAAAACGAAGCAAGGTGTCACACACACACACACACGCACACACACCCCCCCACACACACACACACACACACATTTTTGAGCGCTTTGAACGAGTGAAGTCTCCAGTCCAGACGACTCGGTCAGAGCAGAGGTCCATGCTGCGACTGCGAGCCTTGTTCTCTCCTCAGAGATATATTAGAGTCATGTCCCAGAGGACCTTGTGTATAATTTAGAAGTTCTAACATCGACCGCCATCTTCAGGATATCGAGCCCCGTCAGTCCCGGTGACTGTTGGGTGGCCAGACAATTGTCTGTCAGGTATAAGGCATCCATCGTCCGCCTCCGCTTCTCTCTTGGTGACAAACAGCCAGCCTATTGTGTTCAGCCCCGCATGTGTCAGAGGAGTGAGCAGATTTCAGAGGGATATTCTTAGGAATGAATTAGTAGGAGAAAAAAAATAGCATGATGTAGATGACAAAGTGACCATTTGGAGTTCCCTGTAGAGGAATGTAAAGTAGGACACAGGCATTCTGAAAAGGCTGCATTTAGTTTAGCTTGTGTCGTGTTAGTTGTTTTTTTTTTATGCAGGACCTTGCAAAAGCTATTTATACCCCTTGAATCTTCATACAAAACTTGAATTTATTTGATTATGGTTTTATGTGTGGCCACCCCAAAGTAGCCTATATCTATGAAATAGACAGAAAATGATTTTCTCCATGGCTGTACCAGACTATGGAGATGCATTTCTTTTCAGCAGGGACAAGGGAAATTAGAGTTGTAAATGAAGCCATTTTGAAAACCATCTATCATTTCCTTCTGAACTGGATTCAGCATGTAATTTGAAAAAATCGGTTGTCTTTTCAACGTGTTTTTTTCACGTTGGCGCACTGAGCTTATTGTACATGATTTGGGATGGTGCAGTGTAACGGGTGTTGCGAATTAGCTATGGATGTGAACACTGTGATGCAGGCCTCGGATTGCCTTGATTTATCTTTGATTTATCTCTCTTGTATCGGTCCCTATCAAATAGCCGATAAATATAAAATACAACAAATGCATTTGGCGCTTTCGCTGTGACAGTAACGTAAAAGTAACAAAAGTAAAAGCTTGTGATGGCTTGTTTACACTGATTAGTAAAGCGCAAAGTGGTGTGGTTCGGTTCACTGGTTTGTCTGTTTCCATCGTAAAAGCTGCACATACAACAGATCGCATGGTCTTCGTTAGTTACAATCTTCTATAAACTCCTGCTGAGAATATTTTCGCATGGAGCGGCTAGAAGAAGCGCTCTGCTAATATTAGAAAGTCACGTCTCTGTTTTCATGTTAACTTGTTGATAATTTGACCCACTTTGCGAAATTATCTTTCTTTTCAGTTGTCTTCTGCACGCTCTTCTCAAACACTGACAGCTGTTTGAGTGAAGCGGACAGCTCAAACAACATCACACACAGTCAGGCAACGGGCAGCAACCAATAAAGTGTGTCTTTCACTGTGAGAGTCAAATAAATTAAAGGGTGAAAAGAACATAAATTGTAAGGAAAAAAATATATACTTTTATTTAAAAAAAAATAATACTACGAAACGCTTTTCACAGCATGCACAAAAATAGCCCAGCATTTTAAAAAATATAGTTTTACAGAACGCTATGAATGGAATTGAAACAACAATAAGTAAAGTGATTTCAATCAGAGAAAATGACGTGTAAGAATTCTTTGGGCTGTCCATAATTTAACCATTTAAATATAAGTAGCAGGCAGATGTGAGATGCATGCATGGATATTTGAAGTTGCATACTGTGTCAGTATACCGCCTTACCTTTCTCAGATGATAAGAGCACATGCGGTGTCAGACTAACAGGGTATAATCCGTAGGCAGCTTCGTGGAATGAACACTGCATCTACAGATACCACACCGGAGGCTGATGCAGACACCTTGATATGACAGCTGCTTTTTCTGTAAACATTGGAACACAGTGAAGAAAGATGAAATTCACAGAATCAAATTGTGAAAAGATACGTAGGCAGACAGGATGTGAGCACAGAACAAAAAAAAAAGCAGAAGGGAACTGTAGAAATAGTATGTTGGAGTGTCTGGAAAGAGATAGGCAGACAGTGACAAGGAACATGAAGAAATTATCTGGTGAACGGTGGAGGTCCTTTTAACTAAAGACGTTTCAATGCGTTATAAGATTAAACGGTAGATTATTAATAGTCAAAGTCTATCTAACATTATTCAAGTGTAAGATTTTGTAGGCATTTCAAATTTGAAGGCCATATATTTGTTGGATTGGTGTTGGAGGTTTTGCTAGCTGTCTGTTTCCCCCCATGGTTCTTCCTTTTCGGCCATGCAGAGTGGCGAGGTGGTTTGGTGGGAAAGCTACACGTGTTTCCTTTCTGATTTCGGCAGTAAAGTCAAGTGGGAAGAAAAAGTAGCATGGGACTAAAGCAATGTACTGATGATCCATCTGCACGACACATACATCACTCTGATGTCGAATCCAAATGTGATCTCAAAAGCGTGGATCTCTAATAGAGAAATGCCTCCGGCCTCAACGTATTGAGCCATCATTCCTTTTGTCTCAGCTCAGGTGGGACAGCTTATGAGACAAGCAGAGTAGGCAGGAGAAGCAAAAGGGGAAAAAAACATGTAAAAAGTGAAACATGAACAGAGCAGTTTTAGTCCATTAATGAATGTTGGGTAACATATTTGGTGCGATTAGGTTATATCATTTTAGTGTAGCTGGAGCGAACAGCTTGAGTCAATTTTTAGTGCATCGCGGCAAATTCATGCTGATCTACTCTCAATTCTGGTCCATGCTTCTAAATATTTTAATTGGCAAATATTTCCAGCTGCAGAATCTGCAAAAGGAAATATGCCTACATGGCAACAACAAGCACTATGTAACGCAATGCTGCTTATTACTCCCGATTTTGAAGTGTTTTCTTTGCATGTTAAAACGAACTAATAGCGCTGTGTGTTGCCCAGCAAACCCCCAGCGTCCTCCCTCATCAGCTTACACATTGTAAACATTCCTGACTGTGAGGCATAACACCTGAGATTTATCATTTTTAACTCCGGGGTGTTTTTTCTTTTTTTTTTTCTATTATTTTATGAGCATAGAAAGATTTTTTTTTCCTTTTTAAAAAAAAAAAATGTTTGAACCCCATAGGGGGAGAACAAAACGCTCCAAAGTTTATCTGTAAGCAGCTTTGGGGGAGAGAGAGAGAGAGAAATATTCTGTAAAAGATCATCTGGGGGCATTTTCTGAGAAAATGTCCATGCTGCCACCACGCACACTCTCACACTTCACAGGTTTTCTCCATTTTTGTTGCTCCCGTTGCTCGGCTGCATCCAGCGATTTTCATCAGTACAAAAAAAAAAAAGAGTAATACTGAATTTAGAATGTGCAAGGACAACTGCTGAAATAAGGAGTATGTTAGACACACCAGTACACAATTTCAGTCTTTTGTTATCTCCAAACACAGGATATAGATTTTTTTCTGTTTTTCTTTTCTCTTTTTTTTCTTTTTGGCATTGTTTATCAGAATTATAGATGCACCAATCAGAGATTTTGAGGCCAGTTTTCAATCTCATGATTTACAAGCGCCCAATTATTCTTACCCCTACCTGGTTTAAGTAAAGCAAAGTTTCTTTCTGTCATACAAAATGCATTGTAGATAAATAATAGATCTTTTGTAAGTTATATTGCAGAGGAAAAAGCTCTTATTCATTATCAGATTTTAAATTATTTAAACCTTACTTAACTGTAGCTATAGACTTACTGGCCTGTTTGTAGCTATTGATTTTAGGAACAGAGGTGACGTCGAAGCATGTGTGTCAGAGAGAGAGAGAGAGCAAGCATCCTGTGTTAGGCAGCTCTGTAATTAAACGTGATTTTGCTATTAACTCAAACAAAAAAACAGCGGTATTACAGAGTTGACATTTGAAACCAGACATGAACATTTTGTCTCAGACTGGCCCACAGTGCTTGATAGAAAATTCAAATTTTAAAGTGCATAAAGTAATTCTCCCACCTGGAAAATCCAAATAATCTGCTTTTGTTAAGAAAACAAACAAGCCCTGCTGTTTCTCTGTTTGGTTAGCTACATCAGCACAGTCATATGCCCGGCAATGTTGGCTCACGCCCAGAAGAGAGGCTATAACTCATGTCTGATTTAAATAGAAATAGTACCAGAACTTCAATACCTAGGAATCATTATAGACTCGCCAACAATAGGGAAAGGGGATTGTGAAAAACAATACAAACCAACATGTCACACTTTCGTTTATTAAAAAGAAAGTAATGGCAAAGTTATGTTTTAATCTTTTGATAGTGTCACATATGTCAGGCGTAAGGTTGTAAGACAACACTTAAACAAGCTTTAAAAGTGCTAGATTAAAAAAAACAAAAAAAAACAAACAAAAAAAAACAAACGTCAGATACTCCAAAATCATTATTTCGAACTACTGTAATAATTATTGTTTATTTGTTTACAAAAGACGTAATAGTTACACTTGGCATATCCAGTAATGGGTTGAGAGCAAGTTCTAATTGTGACTGTGTTTAACATGTTAATAATACAAATGAACTCCCACTCCTCACCTCTTTTACAAACATCCTAAAATATGACAACTGGAAAACCGGAAATGTTAACATGACTCTTAAATTATGGTAAATAATAATATATGCATGGACTTTTATCCATTTTATCCTTAGTTATCAGAACTTCTTGTTGTTTCCTTGTGCTTTTTTTTATGTGCATCACACCAACCTGCGAATGGGGCAAGAAATGGAAATGTACCACCTGTCTATGATCTCATTTACATTCTGTTGTTCATTAATATGTAAGGACTCGTTTTTGCATTCTGTTTAACGTAAACAGAATGCAAAGTTCTTAACAAAACATGTTGCTCAAAGTCAGGGCTACACAGTTTGTCACAGCTTATCAGTATGTACAACGAGTCTCGGTAAAGGACAGTTTGGGCTACAGTATTCACTGGCCGTATTTTCCAGCTGTCACGAGTACACACTTTGTATAACAATTAGATTTTAGTATGTTTAAATAAGTCTCACTGCAGTGGATGCTAACTTTATGGCTAAGCTGCAATGTCTGTCTTATGAAAAGCCAGTCAAAATTGTATGTCATGTTTAGCACCTGATATATTTTTGGAATAATTGAGCCACTTAGATATCATAGTTACTCCTGTGGTTCTGGGGAAAATTAATTGCTCACACCTGTTTTAAGGTGCATTCAGCATTGCATAGTTGTGATTAGTACAGTTAGCATGATTAGCAAAGCTAGTGACGCTAAGCACCAGTCTCTATCCATACTGTCTGTCGAGTTAGTAGATCAAATTCAGCTTTAAAAAGCTCAGTGATGCTAACAACAGCTAACTTTGAATCTTTACCCAGTTACAGCTTCCCAGACTATCAACATGATCCATTAGTATTTGGATATGGTGGATTCATTGACCACAAAAAGTGATGATCTGATTAAATGTTTCACATTTCATAACCTATAAGGTAAAAAAAGAAATTTTTCACCAAAGAAATTGGTTACAAAATCTCAGACAAAATCTCCACAATCTAAAAATAAGAGATAAGACGTTGAAAAGAAATTTTAAACGTACTGGCTCATCTTTATTCCGTTAGATAGAACCTGAATCACTTGGCAAATGTTTTTATTTATTTATTTATTTTTATCCAGAGCGCCTGACCAAAACCGATGGAGCATGAAGGACCCAACATAGCTCAAAACCCTAACCTGGAAAATGTTCATATTTATGAGTGTTTTCATTCAGAGAATGTTTGGTGATCCCAAGCAGACAAGTGTCATGTTATTTCATGCCTAGGTGTGCACAATAAGTGGGCCTGTTGGAAAATAACCTGTCAATGGCGGTGACCATTCCGCCTAGAAGGTGACATGTTTGTGTTTACCTGAACTTATTATATGTCCCTGTCAGAGAAGCTTCATTTGGCAGGTAAACAAATTGAGAGGGTTGGAAAGGTTTTGGCAAAGCTGGAAAAAAAAAATCTCATCACAAAGTGCACCACTTGGCTCCAATGCAATTACCTTCTGTAAATGAAGCTCAGTCTGTCCTGCGAGTCGCTCCCTCTCTGTGCACGAACACTATGTCAACAAAAGCAACGCGGGCCTCTGTGCGGAAGGTGCGAGGCTGTTTACCTTTGTTGTGGTGTGGATTGATGAGGTGGCTGAGGCGCAGGCGGGGGGCATGATGTGAATAGCTGGAGTATTACTGTGGAGAAAGGTGTTTCCCCTCGGAGGCGGCTAACTGAGTTTGACAAAGCTGTTTCTGCTGGGAGGCTGTGCGGACGCTGGCTGGCGTCGCTCCAGGAGCCCCGGCTCTGCATGTGGATGAACATTCGAGGTAGCGATGAAAGGTAACACGGAGACAGGAGGGAGGAGGCAGCTCACAGTAATGCAGGTTTTTGTGGTGCAAGTCAGCCAACAGTGTATTTAATATTTTAAAAGCATGGTGAGATGAGTGAAATAAGATAAAGGGTGCTCTATCAAAAGTTTGACATCCATGCCCGTGAAATGTATGTATAATTCTATTTCAACTAACATCCAATTTTTTTTATTTTTTTTTTTACAGCGTCTCGCAAAAATGTTCATGGGATTTTGTGATTGGACAAAACAAAGTAGGAGATAATTGTAAAAGAAGGGAAATTGGTATTTCTATTCTTTGTGTCAGTTTTATGCTGTGGGGATGCAAAATAGGATGTGAAATTAATATTGTAAAGTTATTATGGTGAATACTCCATTCCTACAGTAATACATGGCGGTAGCAGTAGTGTTATGCTAAGTTTCAAATGATCAAATTACAAAGCTGTGTTATTGTCATTTATGTCAATGATGAGAGAGAGAGAGAGAGAGATAAATGAAGATAGATGGAATATTTGTCATATTGCATCGTCCACTTATACTTTGGTCCAATCTTTTAACAGTTGGACACCAAACTATGTAAAGCCTAAGTTATAAAAATGATAAATCATCTTAAAAATGAGAGCAATATCCCAAGAAGTATTATTAAAATCTTGATTATATCAATATCTGTACATCTGTATTATCGGTTTGCAGCAGTGCACAAACTGTGCACAAAATGTAACAAGAAACTAACAGAGATTGGCTGTTTCCTTCAGTCCACGTCTGGTTTTTCCTTCTCCTATTGGCTGCGATCAATTCGTGTCAAATCTGTCTTGTTGTCGTTAGATTATTGTTTCAGTCTGATTTTGGGGTTTTTTATTTTTTAGTCATCCCCTTTTGGTGGAAGACCTTTGTGGTTTTTATAGCAGCCAAACCTCTGTGTAATTTTTCCACAGCTCTGACTGCCAAGGAAATAGGATTAAACTTCTGCAGTGGTTTTGGGAGTATTTTTTTTTTCACAGCCCCTTTTCCTTTTTATTGTCTGTACATGACCCAGGTGTCTTAGAATCTTATATTATTTGTGCGGGGGCACTAAGGGGGTCACATCCGCACCCCTCTTTGCACAGCACCCATGCTTTAACCTCCGAAACCCTAACAAAGTTAACTCCAGATTTGTCCGTATTTACTGCACTCAGCTGTAAATGAAAGCAGAGATAAGAGAAAGGTTTCATGCGAGCCGGATTTGTCACCCTATAAGCCAACGGGATTTGTGAGTGCACATTTCATTTCAAGGCTCAATCCAGTCACTCCAGACTGATTACGAAGGCAAATATGCAGTCAATTTTGAAGGCTCAAGTTCAAACACATTCTAAAGTTTGATTTTTTTTATTTTTTATGCTTCAGTGTGCCACTACTTAGGAAAGAAATTATAGGTGAAGAGGTTCACTTACAAAAGTTGGATGGATTTACAGATTTGTAATTGTTTAAATGTGTCTGCACCAGCAACACATATTTTGTCATTGCTCAATTTTTATGTATGCAGTCATTACTTTTGTATGACTGCAAAAGTAATTGTACTCCTTGAACTTTTTAAACATTTTTGTCATCATTGTGTTTCATTAGGATTTTATGTGACAAACCAACAGAAAAAAATAGAAAAAATATCTTACATGGTTTTCAACAAGTAACATTTTGAAAAGAAATCTAAACATATTCATCCACCTAAACTGCCAGGCTGAGCATAACGAGCAACAATCAGAGAAGCAACCAACACTGTAAATGCGGCGGAGCTGCAATTTTATTTGCAATTTTCAAATTTTACATGTTTTATTTTCCTTCCATTTCAAAAACATACACTACTTTGTGTCAGTCAGTCACACAAAACTGCAACAGAATGAATTGGTGTTTGTGGTTGCAACATGACAAACATGTGAAAAGGTTGAAGCTGCTTAAACACTTTTGCAAAATACAAGTAAAATCACCTCAATTTTCAAGACGGGATACATTTACGGACAAACATGAAAAAGATGTCTGCCAGATAAACACAACATGCTATGCTCTTTCAATCGAACCGTATCAAGAAATCAATTATATATGTTTTTTTTCTTTTGATGGAAGTAAAATTATTGACCAAGAGACTTACTGTCAGATGAAGCTCACAGGAGTCAGATTCATCCTTTTCAATGAGTTGTGAATAGGTCCCTTGAATAGAAGAGTTTTAATAGATCTTAGGGGGAAAAATAATCTTGTAGTTTCCATGGTAATATGTGTGAATACTGTTCGCAAGCAGTCAGTGATCCAATGAGCAAACTTTACTTGAAAATTTTCTAGTCAAAGGTAACACAATCTGACCAGTTTTGGAAAACATATCATCATGGTTAAAAAATGTTGATAAGGATGTGTTTGATCAAAAAAAGTTATATATCAGGAACAAAAAAATAGAGAGAGAGAGAGAGAGAGAGAGAGAGAGAGAGAGAGAGAGAGAGAGAGCGAGAGAGCAAAAAAACGATCCATGATAGACAGGTCCTCCATTACGGAAATGAATATGAAAAGGCACTTCAATATGTTTGCTCTTTGTCTCGGACCATTTGAGGATTTGGTGAGTTTGAAGACAAACAGCCCCTTGATCTGAAGGCTCGGAATCACAGGGAAGATACATCAAAGCCCATTCCCTCTCCTTAACATGCTTCCGCTGGAGTCAGAAAGATTGAGGGAAAGGAAAAGGAAGATAAAGGAGGAGTGTAAAGGGCGAAGTTTGTTTGTGTGAGCCTGCAGATCCAGTGTGTGCGTGTGCATGTGTGTGTGTAATGAGGGCAATATTTTTCCCTGCTAACCGTGTGGAGTGGGAGACGAATTTGTAGGGAAGAGAAGAAAATCCTTTTCCAGTTTGACATCCGGTGGGTCAAAAAAACATTAGTCAAATCTTAGAAAATACACATCGTTTAAAATGTGAAGATGGTATTTTTAACAAATTCATACAGTGAATATGAAAAAACTGAACACCCTTCTTAAAATTGCAGGCATTAGTGAGAAATAAGGTTTCTGAGCTTTCTCTGTCTTGAAGAGCTCCATGATTACCCAAGTTGTTTATCATATTGCGTTTGACTGGTGTTAATTTAGACAATGCCATATTGTCTCATTGTTGGCTGTAATAAAAAAATACAATAACATAGTGAGGCGAGTCTGCATCACTTCCATCGCATGAAAAAACAAAGAAGAGCACACTGGGAGAGAGCCAAACACAACTTCCGAAGGACTCACATTTGTGCTGTCAACATTTCTCTCCAGAAGACTTTAAGTCATTTGTACGAGCAAAACTAATGAAGAATCTAACTGGTGGTCGTCAAAAGGTAAAACCAAATGGCGTGCTGACATTTTTGATCCACAAAGCGTCTAAGCCCCTCCACTGGCTAGTGACAGAAAGATACTGGGAGAAACATCAGAGACAGGCATCTCTTTTAAATAATAGCAAAGCTATTGGTACTGCCATCGGTATAAACACCAGCTTCAGCGGCCAACTCTTTCCTCTTCATCTTCATTACCTTTGTGGTTTCTACATTCCCATCAATTTCAGCAAGCTTCGGCTCACATTGAAAAGACTTAATGTTACTCATCGCTGCTTTGGCTCTACAGAGCCAGTGCAATCAAACCTAGTATACGTCTTTAGCCAGAATGCACTGGATCATAAACCACTTGGCAACGTCTGTGTGACAATATTTTTATTTTGATTTATAAAAGTAATTCTAAAATTCTAAAAAGTAATTTTGGCAGAAAAAACCTCATAGCACTTCAATGATGGAATAACATACCCATCAGTGAAGGATGGTGGAGGCAGCATCATCTTGAGAGTTCAAGCAAACATTCAGAACTCACAAAAAGTTCTGTATAAAAATAAATTTTCACCTAGAACGTACATGATTTTCTTGCTAATTAATCTACGATTTGTAGAACTTTTGCATCAGTAGGCAAATTTTGCCAATGTAAGCAAGATAATCTTAGACTGAATGCTTAAATTGACTCAAAAAAAGTGTTTCAACAACGTGGTAGCTTGAGGGTGAGTTCACATTTGTGCAACCATTTGACTGCAACTTTTTACTGTTCTTTTATATCCTAATGTCACATTAAATCTGGAATAAGCTTTGAAATTATTTTGTATTGTGCCATTTTTTCCATCCCAAAATCCTGGGATTTTAACAAGGAGGCAAACACTTCTGTCATTTGGTGCACTTTGAAGGTACTGTGTCACGTGAAGTAATGCAGAGAAAGAGAGAGAGAGAGAGAAAAGACGACAAAATAACAAATTGGCACCTGTTATTTCTATTCAACAAAGCATGCATACCCTCACAGGTTCTTGGCTGTGTTCAGTTAATGATTAAGCAGAAAGCTGTCCTCCTGGCCTTTATTTGAAACACTTCCTGTGAGAGAAGCTTCTTAAATTAATTATGTTTGCCTAATGAATAATTAAGCCAGGGGAAAGATAATTTGGCGTTATGCAGCAGGCCAGGCCATTGTGCGTGTTAGAAGAACCGGTGCTCTGCGTGCCTGGCTGATTTCACATTGGGAGTGTGAAATGAGAATTAGCGAGCAATTTGCCTCCTGTTTCATACTCCAGCGCGACTAAAACATCATCGCTGATCATGTCTTGACAAGTGTCAATACTGCACGCCTTTTTGTTAGCCCTAACAGGAGACAGGCTGTTTGTGAGGGGTCCATTATTGTGGCTTTTAACACGATATTAGTGTGAACCAAAGCAGATTATGAACCAGGTTGTTTTACTTCAAACGTCTGGTACTTTAGAGCTTTTTTTAATGACAACAGTCAAAATAAATATATTTCTTCTTTAATGTGGAGGTGAAACACAGATAACACAGATTAGGCCATTTGAGGAGACGTTTAATTATCTCTGTCAAGTCAATTATTACAGCTTAATAATATATGGAAACCACTGGTAAAGGATTTAAGTGGATAACACAAAATCCTGAGAGGTCATAACATTTTTAATTAGCTCTTTCTCAAGTCATGAGTGTTAATACTCTGTAAACCTATTTATTTGTTAATGTCAATGTATAACTCTGCTAATCTACTTTACAAACATATTTAAAGGAATGGTTCGGATATTTTCCTAAATGAGCAGATTTTGCTTTATAATGGATGTGATGGATGGAGATATAAATGTATTTGTAAGGGAATTTATTCACAATTGCAACCTAAACCGTATAAACGCATCACATTGGCCAAAAGCAAAAGCAGATCTTGAATTATAGCTGTGTTTTAACCTAACCTAAAAAAAAACACACACACACAAAAAAATAGGGTTTAAATTTAAAAGAGCTGGTTTGGAATTTCTAAATCGTGACAATCCACAAAGCTGCTTACATTCTGCTGTCCCTCGGCTCCTCCCGTCCTCCTACACTTTCAGACACGCCCCTGATCTCTGACGGTCTTCCCATAAACTCAATCTGATTGGTCCTCTCCACCGGTAAGCGGACCAATCAGATTGTTCAAGCTGGTTCCCTTTTCCGTTTGAAAAATGGAAGTTTCCTTCCAGATCTTGACATAGCAACAACCATAGACATTATGTCTATGGCAACAACCGCCGCCAGCGTTGCGTCCTTTGCAGGAAGTTGCCAGGAACTATTTCAATTAAATCTGAGGCCGTTTATTACCTGGCCTTTTCCTAATCGCATCAGCTAAACGGCCTCAGATTTAATTGAAATAGTTCCTGGCAACTTCCTGCAAAGTTTAGCAAATAAAAATTGAAATCCCTTCTGTCTAAGAAACCATATCTGTTAAGGCTCCGTTTGTATTAGTGCAATGTTTAAATGAGGACTATTTCTCTTTGCTGAATATAACAGTTATTATTATATTCAGCAAAAACAAACTATTAATGCAATATCTGATTGATCTTTTTTTTGTCTGCTTTGTTAACAAAGTACTGGTTACATTCACCGTGGACGGATAAAAAAACAAACCAAAAGTAAAAAAAAACCAAAAAAAAAACGTGTACTCTTGTGCGCCAGGCCTCTCTAGACGTCACCGAGTTAATTTCTCGTAAGTTCTAGATTTAAGCATTTAATATTACTAAAAAAATAAATAAAAAAATCAGTTATGCTATGTAATGATATTAAAAAATGTACCTTTGACCAGTGCAGGTTACAGAAAAAAATGATTGATTCCTGGTTTTGATTTGTGAGACTACCATGTTATTATGGTAGTCTATCCATTCTGTTTATATACCTATTGTAATTGCAAGGATATTAATAGTATGTGGGGCTTCCGTATTTGTTTTTACTCACAGCTGTTGCTATAGGGCAAAAAAAAAATGTAAGGGAGTCTGATTGAAAACCAAAAATAATAACTACAAGAAGAAATCCCTTCTTTTGTGGAGAAGGGATTTGCGTTTATTATGCTTATGGACATTTAAAACACAAAACTGAAAAAAAAATAAATAAAAAGAAATTACATGGATAATTGTATGCATGAAAAACCATAAGATTCCCCCCACAAAAGGAGGGGGAGCTTGTAAGCTATTACAAAGTGAGGTTCTGTGAAGTTATTCGTAATAGTTTTTTTTACTTGCAAAGCAAATTTTATATAACAATACAGTATAACAGGCTGTAGTACAGTGCTACCAGAATAATTTTGATTGAGGTAGTTGGGTGTATCAGCTAATTGGTTAATTGTGAGTCCATCTGGATTATTTTCTGTTAAGAATAAGGAATGCACACATTTTCTGACTTACCGTCCAAATGTTTTGTTTACTCTTAGGACTCTGGCGTGTTGAGTTTGTTCTTTCCAAGTTGGTACTAAAACCCAAACCTCCTAAACAGCTAAAATTAGCAATAATATCATCAGATCAAATTTCCTTGATCTTACACAAACTGAGAATTTTATGGTAAAAGTATGTCTAAGTTTAGCAAATAAAAATTGAAATCCCTTCTGTCTAAGAAACCATATCTGTTAAGGCTCCGTTTGTATTAGTGCAATGTTTAAATGAAGACTATTTCTCTTTGCTGAATATAACAGTTATTATTATATTCAGCAAAAACAAACTATTAATGCAATATCTGATTGATCTTTTTTTTTGTCTGCTTTGTTTAATTTATTCAATTTTCTGAAGTTTATTTTCTGTTTTACATGTATCTCCTTTAGATGTTGCAAATCCACCATAACACAAAAACTGCCTCTGTAGTGACTTTAATAAAATACACACCCAGCTAAACGCAGTGCATCACAGCAGATGCTACTGACAGTTTCAATTTTGTGGCCCCATACAGATTCACGAGTCACTCACAGAGGAAGAAAAAGAAAGGCGGGACAGACAAACACACACGCGCACACACACACGCATCTCCATTCCATCTCCTTGTCTCTTTCTCTCCTCCTCTTTGTCCCTCCCTGATTATAAAGACTCGCCAAGAAATCATTGGCTCAACAGAGGAAGGGCAAATCCTCTTCAGCCAATTTAAATTCTCCAGAGCACATGGAGCCGACGATTCCAAACTAATTAATAGACATGTTATGAATAAAAACACTTTGATTATGAAAAGAGGTTGCCCTCTGCCTCCTTTTAGGCTTGTCATTAGTATGAGGACACATGTGGCGAATAGCTGGAGTGTTGGGAGCAGCTGAAGGAGAGGGCCGCAGATGCCCTCTCTTGATTGCATTTTTTTTTCTTGCTGCATGTTTTATTCAGACCTGACTCCATGTGGACTCTGTGTCACAATGTGTGATTAGCTCTACCTGTACCAACAGGCGAGCTCTGGGCCAGGAGAACCAGGAGGGCAAGGCCTATTCAAAGGGCGGGACACAAAGACAAGAGACTCGGGAGCCCTCTCTCATGCTCACGCACTCCATCAAGCACTGCCTTAGAGTGCACATTCTTTTCTTTTTTTTACAGCATCACTATATGGTGCTCAGATTTATTTAAGGATGTGGTTATTAATTCCTCTTTTTCTTCTTGTCAGTCAAATAAAAAAAAGGTTTATGCTGTAGTGCAAATTTTTCATAGGCAAAATCGTCTGAGTAAATGTGCTTTTACCGTCAAAAATTCAGAAATACTAAATCGAAGGGGAGCACAACATTAAATGATCTGTATGGGTGTTGCTTCTTATTGTTGTAATAGGTGGGCAGGACTGAAGAACATGGTGACAAGAAATGTCTTTTTTTGTCATACTGAGCACCAGATTTTATATGCAGTTGCATAATCATAATAATAATAATAATAATAATAATAATAATAATAATAATAATAATAATAATAATAAAACAACTATTAACAGAAGACAAAACCGAGACGTCTTTTTTTTTTATGTCACTTTCCAGCATGGACGTACATTACCTGGTTTACATGCATTTCGGCGCTGCTAGTGTGTTTTATTGATTGTGTGGCTCTACAACAGCTTCCTAAAGACGTGCGTGTTCTCCAAGCTGTTTAAGATGTGTCTACAGTGCATTTTTTTGCACTGCCTCTGGCTGTCAACGTGAGGTCCTCAGCTTGGCTGACTCGTCCCAAAGGGGAACCAGACCCCCTCCTGCAGGAGCCATCTGTATCTCGGACAAGGCTATCCATCATCCTCACTGCAGCACCCGATTTAGTTTTTTTTTTTTTTTTTTTACCAGACAGCTTCAGGCAGCACTGAGCAGCTTTACATGTACATGTTGGTAATGAGAGCCCTTGAAACCTGCCTAGTGGCTCTCAAACTTGCCTCAAGGGCTGAAGGGAATCAACGAATCAATCCCTTAGGCTGAACATGCGCCTATCCTACGGGGGTTTTCCTCATGTAGAACCTCATATAAGCACACATCTTGTTGTGAAGACAGTCCTGTTAAATTAGGAGGAAAAAAAACCTGGATGGCACAGTGTCCTTGTTGAGAAAATCCTCCATCTTCCTTCATTAGTAACACAGCTTTGTAGGAAGAATTTTACAAATGTAAAAATCTAATCAGATATTCTTCACTACAAACCAGGACATCATCTGCATACGTCTGCACCACAAAAATGTCTTTGTGCAAGGAACCCCAAAACTATTGGATAATCTATCTTGAACTGGCCTGAACTTCTATGTATTCCCCTGTTTAAGTCACCCAGTAGACATATCTACTCCACAAACAGAATTTTCAGAAGATTTCACAGGAATGGCAAGTCCCCTGAGGTCAGATTCATTTATATTTCTTGGTGCAATGTAAGGAACGGAGGCCTAGATGGAGTATAATGTTAATTCACACTTGATGACTGCCTTCTCCAACCACAAGAAAAATACGTTCCTGATAATCTCTGCCACCCAGAAATTTCAGGTAACCCATAGAACTTTAGATGCTACTGGAGCCAAATAAAATCTAACAATTAGGCCAGCCTTTGATCGTGTGTAGTAGGATAAAAAAAAAATGCTGAGTTGAGAGTCTGGGTTAGGATTTATCTTTTATAGCCATCCCGGCTTTATTTGATGTTGCACCGAGAATGTATTTTCCTCTAATGACCATCTGAGCCAATACATCTCAGTGAAAGCTTATATCAGACGCAAACTCATATTTCTTAGGTTCGAACTGCAACCGATGCATTTGTCTGTCCACCAGGCCGAGCAAGCGGAGCCGATTTTGTGCCTGTTAATTCAATCACCCTCAGCTGACAGCTGCGTGCTGATGGTACTCTCAGAGGCCACAAGGCACAAGAGCTTTGGAGAGAGAAGACAGACTGAGGATCTTTTTATCGTGTGTGTGTGTGTGTGTGTGTGTGTGTGTGGGGGGGTGTGGTGTGGAGGGAGATGGTGAAAATGTCGCAGCTCACTGCCTTGGCCAGATGAGGCTGTGTTACACACCAACTTGGCAGCTCAAGACAAGATACTTGCGGCTTATCGAATGTAAGGCTGCAGGAATGAGGCCAGTGGGCATTCCCATATTTTTTTTTCTTATTTGTTCTTGCCCCGAGAAATCATTGCCAACCAAACAAATCTCATTTTTCATGGCGGCATGTTGAGCTTTCACACAGTTTCAGATAATCACACAGACTGGTCGGGGACACGTCTAAATCCCTCTCCCACAGGTCCCCAATTCCACATGTGACTTTTTTTTTGTGATGCTTTCTGAATCACATACAAAGTGTGAGCCAAAACCAGCTCCAAGAGAGTGGCACAAGAGAGTGGCTGCAAAATGTCCATAAAATGACTGTAAAGAGAAAGAGAATATAACAACGAACCACAAAATGACTGTCAAGTGATAGAAACACAGAATATAATGCACCTCGTAGTGCAGGTGAACACCTTAGATTTCACCTTTCATTAACAAAAGCTGTGCATTTCACCAGTTTATTCTTTGAGTCCTTTTTGGATTTTAAGTTTAGTCGTAGTAATAAATAATTCCATGCAGGTTATGTCTCAAAGTCTAGAAAAACATGAGAAGCAAACCTCATTAATTTTTACACTTGAAAAGGTTTTGCCTGAGGGCCAATAAGTGTCAAAGTCCAACTACTGACGAAACCGATTTTGCCAGTTTAGAAATGTGTGGTGCTTTAAGTAATCTAATGCTTACTCATAACTTTAAATGCAAATTGTTTTCAATATAAATGCACATATTCATATCGAAAATATTCTTTGTTCATTAAATGTACTGAAAAGTTACAACCTTGATCCCTAAACACAAGCACAAATATTTATGTGCAGAGTAGGTGCGCAGTGTAACGTTCCACTGTGCAACTCTAACCAGTGACACCAAAACAAAATGGAGAGGACTCCCAGCTGTCATTAAACTCCATTTGTGAGTCTTATGGTTTCTCATCCAACTACAGAGGGGATGAAAGGTGGACAGAACCAGTCAGTGTACACGTTCTCTAAGAGCAAAAAACTCGCCCTGGATTTGAGCTGAAGTACTCACATGAAACAATGTCAAGGTGAATGTGAACACCGCTGGTATTGAAGACAAATCAGCTAAAATCCAAATCCAGCTGCCTGCAATGCTCAGCCAGTCATAAACATTGCACAGTATATGAGAGGCAACGACACACTGATGATCCTTATAGTCAGATATTTTCCCTTTTACTTTTACTGTGCGTTAGCATAAGTAAATCTGATACACTTGATTTCCTACATTTATTGGTCAAAGCCATTTTCTATCTTCAAATGTCGACCCAGTCTTATAAAGAAAAAGTCCTAGATGTTAACATTGAACATTTTGTAGTGATTTTATTGTCGTGTAACCCATCCATGCATCCATAGATAGTTGCTGATTCTTTCTCAATAATAAAAATACTATAAACTGTAATAAAAACCGTCCACTCAGCTTGATCTGGCCACAGGTTCTTTCTTTTGATCGAAAGAAACCATAAACTGTACTGAACCACACAAAGTATGTCCTAAGCGGTGATTTTTGTTTGCAGTCCCACCCCTACTGTCTCACAGCATGAAAAGAATACAGCTTTTTATTCAGCGGAGTAATTACACATTTGAGAATGCAACCTTATGTTACAAATTCAGTCAAAATAATTTGTGTAATTGAAAGGATTATTTATTTCAATAAATAAATTCAATAAGTAAAACATTATATAGATTATTTACACCCAGACTGATATTTCCAAGCCTTCAATTCTGTCAATTATAGTGATTTTCTGGCAACATTTAATGATACACAGCATTTGTTGCCAATTTAATTTTGGCAAATTAAATTCAGCCAAATTTAATTTGGCTTAAAAAAATAATGATTAAATTTTTTTTTTAATTTAAGCCAATTTTTTATTTTTATTTTTTTGCTTAAATTTGGCCTGGTGGATTGTAGAGTAACATCAAAAAGTTTGTTGGTCTCTTGAGATTTTTCATGTTGATCAATTAAGAACATGATTTTGTCAGTGATTCCTTGATTTTTTTATTTTTATTTTACTTTGTTTTGTTCATTTTACGTTTTTACAAAAGTTTTATATTCTTTCATTCTAAATACATGCTACTTTTGGGGAAAAATACTCTTTCTCCATTATTTTTTGTAAACCATATAACCAGTTCTGTTTTCTCCATGTTGCTTTTGCAGAAGGCATTCTTGATTGATTTGAATCGGCACAGATGCACATGATAGAAACCGAAGACATCCGCCAGAGAAGAAGTATCTGTATTGTCAAAAAATATAAAGTCTGCTTTGTTTACCACAGGGAAATGTGCAGCCGGTTGTTATCCGTGGAATTCTTTGAAACCAGTTCTATTGGATTTTAATCGATGCGTTTAGTTCTCGTGATTTGTGAGCCTGTTTTGTTTCTATTCTTGGATCCTCGCTGATGTTTTCATCACACAAGAATGGATTGTGATTCCCCGCCCCCAGTAATGATCCCTGTGTTTCCCATCTGTGTGAGATTGACTGCAGGAGTCCCCGTAGACGAGCAGCTAGTTTCACTGTCTAAAATCTAAGGAGTATCATAAGACTACGTACATATGGGAAGCTTTCCGTAGAACATTAATCACATCTTGAAAGCTCCACTTCGACGCAGCAGCTTTCCTTTACAGGAAAAGACATTTTAACTATTTCTGTATCCGTTTAGTTATCTAAACAAATAAAAATGACAATAATCTTTCTTAAATCTTATTGTCGTCAGTTTTGCGACGACAAACAATGAACCAAATCTGTTCAGTACCTTGGTTAAAGTATCCACATCCTTTGAACTCTTTCACATTTTATTGCGCTACAATTACAACTTCGTTGGATTTTTTTTTTATCCAGATTTTATGTGACCAACATAAGGTTATGCATAGTTAAATGAAACAAACAAATAAATGGCTTTCATTTTGTTTGCTACAAAAACACTGTCGTGCATTTGTATTCTGCCTCTTTTAACTCTGAGTTAGTGGTGTCTCCTCACAGCATAATGCTGCCACTAAAGATCTTTATGGTGGGTATTCTGTGTTCACTGTAATATGCAGTGTGTTCAGTGTTTAGTTTTGGATTCATGTCAAAATATTTAAGTCTACAACACCTTATTTAACATGTTTTTGGTTCTCCAAACATGTATCAAACTGCAACCAGGATTTTAAACATTTTCCTTCACAACACCCACTCACAAAAGCCAGATTTGTTGAATGCTTAACTTATATTTCTCCAGTCGATATTTTGCCACTCGAGCTGTAAATCTTTGCAGCTCCTGTAGGGTTATCATTGGCCCCTTTTGCTACTTCTCTGATTAATGCTCTCCTTAATTAAGTTGACAGTAAGTGAACAGGCAGCTGAGGCCTTCTCGGAACAGCTGTATTTGTTCAGAGGCGACTTTTAATTGGCTGATTGTTTGCACTGGATTTTGATTAGGGCTATCAGACTTAAAAGTACTGGAAACAAACACAAGTCGTTCAAAACACTTTGAAGTTTATGGTTGTGACATGAAATGTGGAATTGTTGAAGGAGCACGAATACTTCTTCAACCTACAGTTTATGAAAGAGTTTGACTTTTCTCTCATACTTTAACTTTGTGGGTGTATGTGTGTTTTTTTTCTTCTTTTTTTTTTATTAACTCTGTATCCTTGACTGGGGAAGTGTGTGTGTGTGTGTGTGTGGGTGGGGGTGTGTGTGTGTGTGTGTTTTTTTTTTTTATTTGCCGTGAAAATAGCTGATAAAGTAGTTGTGATGTGTGTGTGTGTTTGTGTGTTTTTTTTTTTTTTTCCAAGGCGCGTGGGTGCACTTGAGCATGCGGCCGATCCACTGGCACTAATAACACAAATTACATTTCTGTAGATAAACATATGGAGATTGCAGGCTGTGAAATTGACTTCAGGCTGTGAAATTAAAGAAAGGAAGAAAAAAAAACCCATGGAGGTGAGAGGCGAGGTTGTCCAGGGGCGGAGCTTATTGCACTGTGCCTGTGCATCCACTGCAATTCAATTAGCACCCCCCGCCCCCGATCACCGTCTTCAGCAAGTCTGATGTGGTGTGACTTTGCGAGATCCGAGAGACTGACTCGATCTCGGAGAGATGTTTGATTTATTTGTTCATTAGGAACTCCTGCTGCAGGCTCAGACCTCTCATCAATCCCTGTTCACACTCAACAGGCACAATCAAGTCGCGTCCTTAATGGCTAAAGAGGAGCAAGGGAAAAAAAAATTAAAAAAATTGCCCTGCATCATAAACACTGATAAGGCCATACCCCACCAGAATTCCCCACTAACCCATGGCATGGTAATCCCATCCAGTGTGTATTGAATATTAAACAGTTTGGCATGTGAGGGGAGGGGAGCTGGCTACCGAAATGCCAGGAGGATTAAGTCAGAGCGGATATAGTCAGGCGGTAGAGGCGTCCTATACTTGAGTTGCTGTTTCTCAATAATAGAAATGTCAGGAAGGGGAAGAGGAAGAAATAGGAGGGGTGAGGGGGTGTCATAAGTGCAGCCCTTTGAAATCACAGCTGGGTTCAGGATTCATGTTAATTGCTTCCAGCTCGAATTGGCTTTAAAACGGCAATGACCTTTGCTGCTGGAAAAAAAAAGGAAGAAAAAAATTCATAATTGTACTATTAAATTTCTGTTGGGACTTTTGTTCACATTGTTCAAAATAACAATGCTTGGTAATAACAGATGGGTGTAAATCTCTCTTTTTGAAATTGACTTGATTTTTAACATCTTGCCGCGAGTATAGCTAAAAGTAGATTTTTTTCCAAACGCTTACTGCCAAAATGAAACAACGACAACCCCCCCTCCCCCAGTTTTGACAGAAACAAGAAATCAACTTAGAGTTGAAAGAAGTATTACTCACCCTTATTTACAAGCTTTATTTTAAATGTTATATCTTTTCCTGAGAGATCAGTTTGTTAGGATCAGTAAGGCCAATAAATCCCACCATGAAGGAGATTAGTCAGTGAGAAGTGTTCCTGCCTGCAGTAATTAAAATTCTGCAGGATGGCCAGCCTTTTTCCCTGCCACCATCTCTTGGAGCATCACTTGCTGTCTCTATCACTCACTTTCTTTGTCCTTTTGTCCCTCTGAGCTGCATTCATCTGTTACTATGCATTTTGGAACTGATAACAGCCTTCTTTTTTTCTTTTTTTAATTTAGCTGAAGATAAGCGGGACAAAAACAGGATCAGGAGATTTAAAGTTCATTTCAGCTTACATATGATTTCAGAAGCAAAGAGAAAATGGCTGTTCTTCAACAGTCGTCTTAGTTAATCTTCTAGTGATTTCAGAACAATCCTGCTGGTTTTAGTGGGATTTTATGGGACGACCCAGGACAAACTAGCACTAAACCTAAAATGTGGTGTGCATTTCTGAAAACCGCTAAATAAAAGGTGCCTTCAGAGGTCTCCTCATCAGTAAATTAATTTAATTCTTAGTATAATAATTGCAGCTGGTATGTAAAAGGACCGTTAGAAAATATTGACGATCAAACATAGTCATGAAGACCAACAAGCAAATTAAATGGTTTATGGCTAAAATTACATACAGATGTGGACTCTGTGAGTCGAACCCTTTGAACGATTTGTAGCTTTAACTGTAGCGGAGGGTCACTTTACAAAGTAGTGACATAGGGTACTGTATATAAAAATGAATTTCAAGCTTTTTATTCATTTGGAAAAATTGAAAACAATATCTAATTTTCAATTTCCCTTAACACAGTGCACTGCTTCTTGTTGGTCTATTGTAATATTCCAGTTAAACAACATCTAGTTTGTGGATGGACCACAACAAATCTGTTGAATTATGTTTAGATTTCAATACTGGAATCCAAATAATATACTAGTATATAGATAATTAAAATCACATCGATTTCAGGAATTAACTGCTGATTCGCTCTCCAATTTGTCTTCATATTTTTCAAAGGAATCCTGTCATTTGAAAGATATGAAATGGTCAAGAGTTAGCTTTTTTTCTTTTTTTTTTAGTGTATGGCCTTATCCAAAAATGTAGACCTCGTTCTATGTAATTTTGAGGTCTAGAAATTATATCAGCATGGGAAAAAAAATCTCCTTCTCTTGCATATTTGCTCTCTTGCTCAGTGAACCTAAATTTTATGACTCTACAGTGTTCCATTGCGCATTTCTCTGCAGCATCAGCAGTATGCAAAATCAGTACAATCTCTGTTTCTAGCTTCTGACAGACATTTCAATTATTTATTGCCTCCACAAACAAACTTGATGCCTTTCCATTTGGACCTGACTCACGCTGGAGTAAAGAGACCTTTGCATGATTCTTGTATTAGCCTTATATAAATAAATATGGCGGAACATTTTGCCTTCATCAGATGATGGATCAATGAAGTTACAGTCATATTCAGTGCGTTAGAATAATACTGAAAAGCTCATATGTCAGTAATTAAATTCAAAAATGAAACCCACTACATAGATTATTTACACACAGGCTGATGTTTTCAAGTCTTTATTTCTATTAATTATGACAATTTTCCACTTACAGTTCATGAAAACATGACCTTTAAGATTACACTGTATACCTGGAGGGGCATAAATACATAAAATTGATAATACATATAACAATAAAGAAATGTGAACTTAATGACAAGTATTTTACCTGTCTGTTTAAGTTATGAAGTTGTATTTATTTATTTTATTTTTTTATTTTTTTAGGTACTTTTACTCTGGTAAACAAGCCTTATCAGAATGCATATTCTTGGAAATAACTGTGTTTATTTATACAAATGGTAGCCTCAGCTAGATTGATTGGAACCAAATGATGTTTATTAATTTGTGGTTTTTACGGTGGTATTTGTTGACCGTAACATCCAGAGCAGCCCTAAATACTAAAATGTATTCCAGGCATACAGTTGGAGCAAACGAATCGAGGCTCAGTGACATAGAAAGGGTCAGATAATAACGGTCCATCTGTTATTTTCTGTCTCTTAGTAAGCAATGCTGTTTTAGACACTGGCGCTTTCGGTGGTTTGTGGAGCAGAAGATGACAGTGAATACATGAATAAAATAAGTAATCCCTTTTCAATCTAAATATGTCTGACTGCACTAGTCTGCATTTAAACACAATACATTTGATGACAGTAATCTGCAGCCATTTCTGAACTGTGCAGCAGGCCGTTTTTCTTTTTTTTTTTTGGTAACTCTGTCAAACGGCACCATGATTCCTCGTATGTTTCATTTATTCCAGCCCCGTTTGTGGCCACTTGTGGCCTCCAAATGTCAGTGCTTTATTTTTTATATGGCCTTATCCAAATGCCCTTTGTCCCAGAGCTCAGCTGACAGAGGGACTACTTGATAAATCTCCCTCATACATAGAAGTTTTTCACGTCACCATGAGCAAAACGATAGACTTATAATCAACAACCCTGTGTGCTTAGTTAAAACATGATTTCATTCATGGCTCCTGTGATCCCCCCCTTTTTTTTTTTTTGAATTATATAAAAATCAAGCTGTGCCAAATAGACTTCTAAAGTTGTCTCTATTCCACTACAACATGACCTAGACCTCTTTCTGTCCTCAGCTGTTAGGCTGGCAGAGTCAGATTGTTTTATCTGCAACCGAATCGAACACACACCGCACATGCTAACATCGATTCCCAGGTGCATTTGTCAGGCGAGGCTGACTATTTAGGCAGAATATTTACCCGGCTTGTTTTATGAATGCTGACTATTGCTGGGACTCTGATGAACACAGTTCACTCTTTTTGCGATGTGCTCTATTCACACTTAAATTAAAAAAAAAAAAAAAAAAAAAAACTGTAATGGTTTTTGGATGTGGAGTACTGCTGCAACAATTGTTTGGGAAAAAAAAGCACTTTTTTTTTTAAAGAAAATTAAATGGGCATCTTATAAGTATTCATTCCTAAATTATCTTCTCTTGTTCAAAGCGAGTTGATTATACCTTTGGCACTCTGAGGCACATCCCATTTTCTCAGAACCTAGTCCAGAGAGACAGCCATCAGGACTAATTGCACCAACAGTGAAGGATAAGGGATGTTAGAGAGAATTGACAAAGGAACCTACAGTGTAACACATCAGCTATACCAAATTCTCTAAATGCTAATATGGAATTAGCTTTTGCTAATTGCTTATTAGCCAATGCATCTTTTGCTGTAAACATTTAAAATTCAATTTGCAAAAAA
>NW_006799953.1:3059495-3136998 GCF_000485575.1 Poecilia formosa | reverse complement strand
AAACATGTCCAGATTATTTCCAGCTACACACACACACACACACACACACACACACACACACACACACGCACACGCACACGCACACACGCACACACACACACGCGCAAGCCAACAAAAAGCAGCTTTTGTCTCGTGGTCACTGAAGATCTCAACCCTCACAGATTTGAAGAAAATTTGGAAAACCTCATGTGTAATTTAGATCATTTGACCCTCTTATCTAACTTCCTGCAGATGCTAGTTGGGCTGCAGTGCTGATACTTCGTGGCATTTAAATAGAGCTAACAACTACAGACCTGGATTTGCGAGCCTGTGTGATTTTTCTTTCTTCTATCATTTAGCTACGCCTAACATATTTCTTAGCCAATCTTCTAAATTGAATCAAAGCAGAAGTTCTACTAAGTGATTGACATGGAAGACACTTGAGTAATTTTTTAAATGTTTTTATCTTAATACTGTCACACATTTGCTCATAAAAAATCTTATTTATATTCATTCCCATCTTGGTCATTTGCATGCTCAATTTTTATTCAACACTAAACAACCTGAGGGGAAGAGGCATGTTTAAAAGGGTTTCAGTTCTGACTCTGGAATATTAAAATATGGGGGGGGGGAGAAAAGTTAGATGCTCCCAGGCTCCGATTCTGCTAAAATTTCCATTTTTAGTTTGGCTTTCTCTCTCTCTCTCTCTCCCTCTCTCTCTACAGACGCATCAAAAACATAATGATATGCTGCTCGAAAATAAAGGGAAAAAAGGAAAGAAAAGAACACTTTCAGTTTGAATTAAGATCAGAATCACCAAACCTCTCTCTGGACAGCCTTACACGTAGGTTGCTGTCCTTTTAACCTTGTGCCTGGCACACCTCGAAGCACTGACACTCTGATGTGTACGAATCCTTGTTTATAAAGCTCCCCACGGGACAGAGTCGACAGGTAGGCTGAGCTGCGTGAGGGTGGCTGGCAGACTTTGCAGAGATGACAGCTGACACTGTAACAAGCCCTAAACAGAGCCTCTTATATTATTTAAATATTTAAGTTGCACTCTGCAAGTCCCAATAAGACCTCTGGGATTTTTTTTTTGAAAACTGGTTTCGTACACACCTGTCAAAAACAAACACACAGTTAACCCTGAAGTTACACCGAGATTATCCTAGAAAATTCAGATTGAAAAAAAATGTATATATTACGTAGATTTCTCCTGCCTCCAGAGTCAATAAGCAAGAGCAATGCAACATTTTTAGATGACTTTCCATGTTTGTTTGTTTTATGCATAGATTTCTTTCCCTCCTCGTGCAAACAAAAGGTAAACAAAGATATTTTAATTGCAGGTTCGGCAAATAAAACATTTAAAAGTGAGATGACATCTTTAAGATTTTGCTGCATGCATTTCCAGGAATACCTGCTTTCACTATTCCTGATAAACCAGGGTTGAATTTCATCCATATTGCTACATATCTGTTGGCCTTTGAAAAACAGCTTTTTGCTAAGATTAACTATCTACCACACACATCACCATACTGCTTTAGGCACTCGTGTCGATAAAGGTCGACAAATAAAAAGGTCCATTTTATTTGCTTTCCTTAATTTCCACTTGGAAAATATGCAACATTTTACTAGTAAATCTTTGACAAGTTGTAGTTTCATGAATTTCAAGCCTCGTACTTTTCCATACCAGTAACACCGTATCTCTCTCTCTCTCTCTCTCTCTCTTAATCTTGCACACACACCCCCAAGATACACACACACTCGCACAAACGCACACGCACATACACAGGCTGCAAATTTACAATACTTTATACTGAACAAGAATGAGATTGCATCAGTGCTTCCAAAGTGTAAGATACCTTAAATAAAGATAGAATCACAATTACATATAGAGTTGAAAATGGCTCTGCAGAATGTGCTGCAGAAAGCAGATGTAAAACAAATAGTCTCTCACCTGTAACTGATGAATTAAAGTAATGAGTGGTGTCACGGCTAATGAAAAGACTTTGAAGGGGTTTTGATGCTGAAGATAATAGCTATTTTATAATCCAGTATCTCTCGATGGCTTCTTAATTAGTACATCGTGTAGTAATTTGCCTTATTTTATAGAGATCTTTAATGGTAGGTGTTTGTCAGGTGGAATATTTCCTCTATGATATTTTATTTCGGCAGGAATGTTTTGTTACGCAAACGTCTGTATGTTTAATTCAAACAAAATGCTTGGTGGACTTTGACTGCTTGCTGTAATGCTTTAAGGTAAAAAGAAAAAAAAAAAAAAGATTAAATTGAGCCTGAACAAAACCGACAATGCTGAACTAACTCTTAACTCTTCCTGACCTTTTTCTTTTTGCTTACTTATAAAATATCAGAAAGTGGTTGAACCTTTGATAGCAGCCACACGCCTGTGTATAACATGAATTAACTCTAAAAATGTGCTTTGCAAAGATTATATTTTACTAAATTAAACTCAGCAATGCCAGTCTCTTCCAAGATAATAGTCCTTCACAGCTGCAAGCCTGCAGTTCAAGCCCATGCTGATAATATAATTATGACTTATGTTTGGAAATTGCATCTAATGACTTGCATTGAAAGAAATTAAAATGGCCAAGTCAAAGTCCAATTAAGAATCTGTGTGACGAGACTTGAAAATGGCTCCTGGACGCTCTCTGTCCAATCACGACGAGAAATAAAGCTAAAGCAGACAAGTGTGACTTTCTGCTGCTGTTATTAGTTGCCGTGGCTTCGGTTCACACTTTTATTGCCTTTCCTGCGTCTCCCACCTTCCACTTCCACCTCACTGATGTGTTTATTCAGACCTTTTCCAAATGCTTCCCACATGTGGGCTGTGTGCTTCAACTCAGCAGTGATGAAGGCTGACATTTGTGATAAACGCAGTGACCATAAACTGTCAAATCATAGCAGAACCTGCCTCCTGGCCGCTCCCGTAGTTACGCTGTGCGCCCTTCCCCTTCCTGTCTCATCTGCGTTACTCCCCTTCAGCCCTGTGCACGACGGCCTTGTTGGACAGACTCGGTCAGAGTTCGCTGTGACAGGAGCCAAAAAGTGAGGCACAGAGTGGCCGGAGGCATTAGCAGCCAGCGTTAGTCATCATTAAAAATCTCTTCACCTCAATCCCCCGTGACCTCCTTTGAACTGGTCTCGGCCACAGAAATCTTTTTGGGACATGCAGGGTAAAGAAGATAAACATGTGAAGTGATACTGCAGAAAAAAGTGGATGGTGCCGGGTTACCAGAATCTATTTTCTGCATTCCTTATTCATGCAGTCCCTTTATCCAGCATTGATGAGTTGTCACTCTTCCCCAGTCTTTTGTAGTTTAAAAAAAAAAATACCCTGAATTATTCACTCTGCCTCATGCATGATATTGCTACTGTCAGGCCACATCACTTTGAAAAAAACAGATAAGAGAGAGGTTTTTGGGTCATGTTTGTGAAAACCTGCCAGAGGATAGATACAGATAAGCCTTGATGGTTTGGTGAGAATTTTACTTTGGACGCAGAAGTGGAAGTTGGCTAATACTGTTTTACATATTGCTTCTATATTTTTGGTCTCGAGTTGAAACTTTACGCGCCTCACAAATATGACCGGTGCTTGGCAGTGTTGCATTAAAGAGTTGAGGCAGGTAAAGGCTGGTGAAAAACGGGGACTTAACGGGCAGCAAGAGAGGCCAAGTTCAGACAATTTGGATTGAGATGATAGAGATGCCGCAGATTCTCAATTGAAATTTTGGTAATTCTGGCACATGAATGGGCTTCCATCTAAACCACTGGAACTCTGGCTGGGGGAACGTCAGCCTTCAGTCTTTTGCCACATCCAGCACAATTTCTTAAAGGATAGCTCAGTCTGTTGCCCCATCCATCTTCCCATCAGTCAGCTTTTCAGATCCTAGAAATGTATCCCCACAGCATGATGCTTCTCTGTGGGGATGTTGTGTTGGGGTGATGTGTGGAATTAGTTTTAGTGAGAGGAAAAACGAGAAAAAAATAATAATTCCAGTTTATTCCACAAATAAAACTGTACTGTCTAGAGATGTAATCAATCTATTGTAACTAGTTACATATGTATAGCAGTTTTCATGCTTGTCTTAGTAGCCCTACTGGCGAAAAATGTTGTATATTTGTGTGATTTCACATAAACAATCTTTTTTTTTATTTCAAACTGTATTTTAAAGAATTTGTGATTAGAATTAGTGATTAATCAAAGTTATTTTTGACAACTTTGATTTTGAACTTTAGATTAGCAGATTCAGGCCAGATTTTTATTTTTCAAAAGCTACTAATATTTAGCTTAGAATCCATATTGCAGGATTTAAATCAGATATAATTTTTTTTTTAGTGGCCACAACATGCATAACGTAGGTTGAGAATAAGTTCTAATTGCCTGAATTTATAAATAAGCAATCGAAAATTCAATTTGGGTGCAAGTGACAGACTACGTTTTATTTCTTTGCTGGGTTTTTATTTGGCGCCCTGGGTGGTGAGCCATGTTATTTTCCAAACGAACCGTGAAAATTCACTCAGGTGTCAAAAAAAGAAGAAGGAAAAAATAAAGACAGCGTTTTTTTGTCGTACCAAGACCCCCGCTAATACATGCTACAAGGCATCTCACAATATGACCCTGTTTTCTGTGTACTCAACAAAAACACAACATAGAGACTCGGTAGATTTCAGCTAATAGATGTGAGACGGGTTCTTTGTGTTTATGCAAAGCAGAGAGCTGAAATAAAGAGCTGCTCACCTCCTGCATGGCGACTGAATAAACAGCTGCAGAGTTGAGTATCGGCTTTGATGCACGTCTCTTCCATGTGTGATATCACAAGAGTCTGTGCTGGCGTGGGTGTGGTGACCACCTGCTGCCTTTAAAGACCTCGAGGAGCTGCACTAGGCAGCCATGAGGGTTCAGAGAGGAGCAAACTGGAAAAATAAGAGACATGAAAGAGGAAAATGAGGCAAGATTTCCCTCATAGTTGCAGTAGCAGAGATTGTTTTGCTCACCAATTAAGGTTCTTATTATACTTTAAATTTCATCTAATCATTCTGCCATGAGTTCAAGAACATTGTACGTGAACACTATGTATACTTTGTTGTTGGGAATGCACTTGATTTAAGGTATGACGCTATGCCGACTCCTTTATATTTTGAATCCATATTATGATAAACTTTGGATTTTTACAAAGAAAAACGATCCTACACCAAACAAAACAACTGAGATAAAAAAAAATTAAAAAATCTATATAGTACACCTAATCTTTGATCTTCTGTACCAGGAGTGTGAATATGGTATAGATAAAGCTCTTCCTCTATCAGTGTATGTGCTTATTGACTGAAGCCCGTCGATAAGCATATACTATCAAACTGAACCCTGGGATCTGCATTATTAAAACACTCACAGAGTTCCAACAAGGCCAATTAACCGGGACTGAAATCTTCAGGGCCTTTTAGAAGAAGTTGGTCTCTATCGATGAAGCGTTGTTCACACATGAACAGAATTTATCAACCCACATTTGTATGTCAGTGGGGAAGTAGGAGGGGCTGAGAAGATGGCTGGATGTGTATTTCCTTAAAAAATAAATAAATAAAAGTATTCATATCCCTTCATCTTGTTTTTTTCAATTTGTAACATTAAATCCACTTTTAAGTGTAAGAAACACTTTTTACATACTGGAATCTGAAAATTGTTGTGTTAAAGTTATATATATATAAAAAACAACAGCAGATATCCACAGATTAGGTGGGAGAGTAGGAGGAAAGTTATTTATTGAATATGTTCCCCTTATCTCCATACCCTTCCTTCTGTCAAGCGACTAATGGTTAAATGTGAGTAACGCCACAAAATAAAAAAAAAACCCATATATTTAAAGTTGTCTAGTCAAAATTTACCTTTTAAACTTGATATGCATACATGCTCACCATCCAGTTTGTATTATTTAATTAGGTTTTCTATTTTGGTCTGGTTGATCATGTTTTAATTCTGCTCTTTATCTCCTTGAAGCACTTTGTCATTTTTATCTGTGGAAGTTGCTAAGTAAATGAAATGTGCACATTTACTTTCCGTCATACAGCATAAAATGGAAAAAAAGTTTCAGATATAACAGGTACGGGAAGAGAGAAACCCGCTACTACAGATGAGGAGACTTGGTGAATAATGCCAAGTGTGAAATCATATGTGAAAGTGCTCATCATGGATACCGCTTTGTATGTTTTTGCTTGCAGGGAGCTATAATTAATAAAACTACATTAACGATGAAGCCACCCACGCAACAGTTTAGCTGCAGGAGACGGGGTGAGGATGAAAGACCCCCTGATGAAGGCATTATTACTGCTGAAACAGAAACAGACAAACCATTAAAAATGCATATAAACGGTGATGAAACAAGAATGATTCACTGGGCACTATAAATCCATTTCTGGCCCTTAAGTCCATTCGAGCTAAACCTTTAATTTTCTCAGCTTTATTTTTCACTCAGCGGTCTCTTCCACACAGATTTGCTCTTGCGCGACATGTGTTTGTAGATCTTCTTAGGGTAGCCACGCTTGAAATCCAATTTTGCCAAAGTTAGAAAAGCACAGGGGGAAAAAAAAAAAAAAAAAAGGTCATAAAAAGTTTACAAACAGTGATGATTCTCCTTCCACTGAAGGAACCTTGAACTCACTTTTTTTTTTAAATCTAATGGCGAAAAGGGTCATTTTGATTTTTGTCGAGCTCTTAAACTCAGTATAAATTTTGCTTCAAAATAACAGCGGCTTTGCCAAAATAACCGTCTCTTAAAGTGTCAGCTTTATTGAGTGCAAAAACATTGACCCAGTACCTGATAATTTAAAGCTCTTCATAATAGCACGCTCTCAGTGAAGGAAGAAGGGCCTTGTTGTTATGTGAAAAAAAAAAATTAATTAGATGAAAGTTGAACATTTGGAGTCACACATAACAGTTCTGTTTGTTAAAGCAAACATTTAAGGTCTTAAAGTAATTGAAAATGTAAAACCGCAGCGTTACTGAATGAACTAAGCTGCTATTGTAAAGTGGTTGATTTCCCAACAACAAAAATAACTGTTAGGTTAACATAAATAGGAATTAGTAAACATTTGATTTTAAAAGTCAAAACTGGAATCTGTTCAGAGGTACCAGTAATTTTTTGGTTGCTTTTCTTCTTTAAATGAAAAATAAATAAATGAATGAAAATGGGAAAATGAACAAATTTATTTATATATTTATTTAACCTTTTTTTTTTTTACTCATTTCTTTATTTATTTTTCCCCTATATATTTATTTGTTTAATTTTGCCTGAAATGGCTCTCCATACTTTGGGTGTCTCAATACTGTTCTTTTGAAATAAACAATAAAAGTGATCAGATTGACACAAATAAAAAGGAAAACAAATCTGGGCAACGCCTTTCAGCTTAGAATGTAATTTTACCATGAACACAGATGTTTTCTTCAAGCTTCGCACATCCACATAAAGTCAATTTGTCCAATCTGCTCTGCTTAAAGTATTCCTTTATACTACCAGATATGGTGTTTTGCAGTGGCCTGATCAACTTTTTCCACTCGTTTTCCTTACATGACTTGTGGCAAACTGAAAACAAGATTTTCACAGAATAGTGAAGAACACAGCTAAAAATCGTCATACTAACACTTTGTACCACATGAACTGTATGTGTATATGCACAAACAACTCAATAACTACTCCTGAAATGATACACTCAGCTGAAAAAAACAAAACAAAAAAACTGCAAAAACGCTGAAAATCTAAAGCGAAAGCAATTGTTTGTGACCTTTTCCTCTTTGTGTTTTTCATTCTGTCTCTTCCTTACAGTCCAGCAGATTCACCATTATCTCTTATTATTATCAGTGGCAATTTCATGTTTTTGTTTGGACAGCTTGGACCTTATCTCCCTTTAACCTTTTCGCTAGCTGGTGGGAAAAAAAAAAAAACAAATAAAAAAAAAAACCAACAGCTTCAGCACTGTAAGGTTGGAAAGAATTCGAAGAGAATAGCCTTAATCTCAAATTATCACAGTGGTTGGCGAATGGAATTGTCCTGGTGGGAAGACCTGCATCGATTTTTAGCTTCAGAGCGCATCTCAAATGGACAATGCATTATATTGTCTTTGGAAAGGATAGCTGTTGACCTGTAGCTGCTCTTTTTCTTGAGAAAATAAATATATACTTAAATCCTGTCAAGTTCCTGCACCCTGGCTGTGGGTGCACTGCAGGTAGCCGCACTGTGAACCATGATTTCATACGTGTTGGATTTAGATGGATGGGCGAGGGGGCCCTGAAAGGACACTTTGTGCTTGGAAAATGTTTCAAGAATTGTCTTCAACAAATGAGATGGAACTTTACAGTAACAAGACCAGGGAAACACTGATATTGAGATACAGTAAAATCAAACGATAAAGGAATCAAAGATGCATTTAGGTCTTTCTATTTGCTGTGTATCTGGCATCCTTGGGGTTGAGGGTTAGGATAGAAGTGAGGCTAAAACACAATTAATTTGTATTTGTGTGCCTTAACAATTTTTCCATACATTTTCATGCCATTTTTTTTTGTAAAATATATCCATTCTTCTGTACCTCGTCTATAATACAACCAGTGTCAACAAGCACTGTGCAAGGATGTGCTGTGTGGTCTAACATTTACTGCTTAGGTAAAAAAATAAAAGAATAAAAATCTGATATACTGATGAAAACAAACAACAAAAATAAAAAAAAACAACATGAAGTGTTATGTTTGTCAAAAACACGTGGAGTGCAATATTTGGTCTATAGCTTCATCTTTCAGCTCTAAAAAGGGACGATTCTTTTCTAACCCCCCCAACTCCCTCTCTTCGGGAGGCAGCGTCATCCATCATTGTCAGAGTTAATATTTTTCCCCCCATTCCTCACCTCCCAATAGTCAGCTTTTGTTTTGCTTTACAGCGTTTATAGTTTGAGACTTGTGTACTCACGGGCTCTCACCTGGCGTTGCTCTCTGCCATCCCCCTGCCAGAACCCATAAAACCAATTTCAACATCACATGCAGCATATTGACATGGCTATTCTCGCCACTTTCCAAACTCTGTAATCACGGTCCCTGAGGCGTATTGCGTTATTTTGTATCCGAACGCAGAGTACCGCAATGATAATCTTCGAAACTGCCGCAGAAGAATGTATTTCCTGAACAGAACTGAGGGGGAAATTATAAACATTTTATAATTTTATGTAAATTTAGGCTAATATTCACCTCACTTAATTATTTCCAACAAAGAGCCACGTGGTGCAGTTGTTTCTAGGATTGAAGGCTGTGTAAACATATAGCAATACAATGTTGCTTCAGTAGATATGATCCTATACCGAGGAGAATAATTGATCAGCCTGTACTAGGAAAGTCACATTATTGTTCAACACCAGCAAAGACTGTGGGTGCAAAAAAAAAAAAAAAATGGTTTTAAGAAAAGTCTAAATTGACATATAAAAGACTATTGTTAAAAAATCTCTCATCACTCATCCAACAAATGCATGCTGTCTTGCGCTTCTCTTTTGTCTCCTCAGTCAGATTTGGTTTTCAGGCTGTCATGTTTAAAAGGAAAAAAATAACATCATCCTCCAAGAATGATAACCTAATTGCACGGAGATTCTGTCTGAACTGTCGCTGTTTTCTTTCACAGAGATTGAACCATTACGTGTCAAAACATTCATCAATTTAAAGCTTTGTGTTCATGCACTTTCTGGCTTTCTCATTTTTTCTCCAGCGCTTATGACCAATTACACTTTATACCACTCTCTTGCTTTAGCGCGGCTCAGATAAAACACTTTTATTGCTTTGAATGTGTCAGTGCAGAAACAGCAATGTTTTATCTTTAACTCTGTTAATACTTCTCCCCTCACCCCCCACTTCTTCTTTTTTTCTCTCTCATCCACTCCAATAAACGCGGGAAGGTCAAGACTCGCTCTTGAATATGATCGGTCCGTTATTCTTTTAGAAAACTCCGTATTATGAATCATTTACCCCCACATTTCGTGCCTAGTTTTAAACGAGACAAGGCGAGGATGCGGTTGCAGAAATATTTTATTGCACAGACGAAGATCACAGCTTTATTTTATAGATCTGCGTCTGGCAGCCTTGCAGCCGTATCAGAAATCACTGATGAAATATAATATTCAAGTCATGACTCTCTAACAAGCTCTTCATGGCACCATGTGGAAATGAGCAGCACTGGCCTGAAGCAAGAGATCAGAATGCCAAGACCACAATTGGAGACATCGCGCCAAATGCTCAGCCTGATTCTCAGAGAAAAGTGCTCTAAAGTGCTGTCTTTATTATCTTCCTGACGCGTGACTCAGCACGACCGCTTTAATGACCTGCCTCAACACTTATAGGTTGTGACTGCTGTTGAATAAATAGGCGTACGTTGTCTAATGTAAGAATCACCGTGTGTGCATGCTATATATGGAAACTGCATTAAATCTGGCTTTTGAAGTTGTACCATATGTGTGTGGGAGTGGAATAAAGAGGCTTTATAGATCATAGGAGTGACATTGAGTGGCCGGCTCTTTAGATGCTGATAAAAGGAACAGCTGCTAAGGTGGGGGGAAGAAGGTGCGAGGACCTTTAATCTGAACTTAAAACGACATAAAACCAGCTCCTGTTTCACCGCAAATGTCAGGATTTTTAACGGAGCTGTCAGAGACGAGATGTCATGAATGTTTGAGCAAGTAAATTTAAAACTTTCCCAACATAAAAATACAAGAAGTCTGAAGAGTGTACTAATTACGCTTAACAAATATAATTTGCATAAATTGTAAATTAAATGTTTTTGTATCATGTTTAATAGTGCTTGTAATTTTGAAAAGGATGTAATCTGATTAAATGAAATGAAAGAAGTTATCTTTAATTACATTCTTCTGTTTTTATTGCTAGTGCTAGCTTTAGCCCTCCGTGGTCAGCATATGGATCTAAAGGCAAATTGCATCATAGTTTTTGAAGTGAAGATGAATTACTTTATATTCAGAATGGCGTTAAACCTCAGACCTAAAAGCACAGCTTCGAAGCCCACGACTGTTTAAACTAAATAAATAAAGAAACCAAAAAACACAAAGTAAAAAAAAACAAAACAAAACAAAACAAAAACATTTGTATTGGTTTTGGCATGGGAGTACAGTAGCCAGCAGACAAGAATCTCATACACAGAGCAGGTAAAGGATAATCCTTCATGTTCCCTAAGGTCCTCTTTCCTGCATGTTTGTCCATGTTTTCCTTCTTCAACACATTCAGTTTAATAGGAAAATATGAAAAACCTGCAGAAGCAATTGAAGGTTTGGGTTTGGTAACCTTGGTCCTAAAATTAAAAATACAATTGTTGGACAATACTACCAACCTCACACAGATATACTGAGAAAAATGGCTTATTTTTCCAAAAATGAATCCCACAAATGTTTTGACATAACATTACTAGCCACAGACATGTTCCTTCTTCTGGTAGTTTATGGTAATCTTGTCTTAGAATAAGAATATTTGTTGTTTCATAATATAAATGGTAACAATCAGGGTTTGGAAGCAGTAGTTTACCATTCTTACTTCCTTCATTTCTGCACTTAAGTCTTCAGCAAGTGATTTATGCGCTCGTCATAATTCACATTTTTGCTTTGGAAAGAAGTTTTAAAATAGAAGTGTAAACACACGTGAAACCTGGTTGCTGAGGTTTACCTTGTGATCACCTTTCAGTTTAGCCAGTGTTTTTGTTTCATAAATGAAATTAATATCCACCACAATTACATTACTTCCAGCAATGAGGAGTTGTGCTGCCGCTGTTTATAGGACTTTAAGCTTTCTAAAGCTACAACAATAAAACTTTACTATAGGAAGTTTTTCAAACTGTATTTGCTTTGTAGAACAATATCTCAGCATGTTTTGGCCTATGAGGCTTTGTTCAATGATTAGTGCTGAAATAGAAGCCAACTAGGATAAAAATGTAAACACTAGAATGCCAAGCAGAACCACCTCATTGACTTTTAAACTTTTCTCTGAGGCCTAGCCAAATACTGTCATGGTTGCACAAACCGCTGACAATACCAGCGTTATTAACTCGAGCAAAGGAGAATTCTGTTTGTTGCCAAAAGCAATACAGCTATCTTGTTGGTTGCTTTCATTTCCACAAGTTTGTTTTTTTTTTTTTTTTTCCCCTTCTGCTGATAAAAAACGGGGAGGGAAAGGGGGCAAACTCTCAAGGCAAAAATGAGTCATTCCTGTTTTTGTTGTCTCGCCTGTGACTAATTCAGCGTTACGACAAGAGCCCACCCATGAGATGCAGAGTATTGACAAGTGTAATGGCCGACGTAGGCATGCCACTTTATAGCCAACTCACAGATGAGGTAGAAAATTGCCAACGTGCCTTTTTTTTTTTTTTTTTTTTTTTTAGCTGTGTTTTCCATGAGCTGATGGATTTGTTATGGGGCAGGGAAATCATTTGACGACGGACGGAGAGTGTGGCATCAATCAAGCAGCTTTTAAACTCAACGTTAATGTCTGTGCTGTCAGGGGTAGGAGCCAGATGTACAACCTGCTCTCTCAAAGAACACTCCAGACAATATTGTGTGAATATGTGAGCTATTTTTGCCTCTTTATACGTATTATTAGTTTCCAGTGGATGTGGCAGTTAAAGGTGAGACAGATCGCAATAAAAAGCGTGCAAAAAAAAAATCACAATTAAAAGTTTCTTTTGTCGATTTCAAACTTTCATTACTTCACAAGAATCATTAGCAGACATTTAACAAATTCCTTGCCGTACTGTACAATAATAGATGGCAGATTTTAAACTTGTAGGTCTTATTTCACCCAAAGCTTTCTTATCACAGTAATTGACTTCACCCGTGGAGTAAATGGGAAGAAAATGGAAAGATGAATTACTCTAATGGAAGGAAATGAAGTGTGGAAAGAGACATTCCTCCAAGAATTTTCTAGGATGCAGAGCATTGGTAAATTAAAACACAGCAAGGATTTGGTTATGGCGCGTGACAGATCCCACCATCATTACAGAGGCAGCACTTGTACATGGCACATTTAGTTTGTGCAACCTAGGGAAGAAAACGAAAAGTAAAATAAAAAAAAAAAAGAATGAATCAATCAATGAAGAAAACCAAATAAGAAAGGCTGGAAAGGCTGAGGCTTTTTGAAGACAAACTGCTCACAATTTATCACAGAATAAGACATAGTCACTCAATTATCATTATGGAGTATTTGTTTGTTTTATTTCTTTTTTTTTTTCCTTTTAGATTGTCCAGTTTACCTCCTGCAGCTAAAGTGCTTCAGTGCATATTTCATGCAAATCATAGAGCCGAGCGAGTCTGTTTTTGTTCTGCAGCAGTTTAAAGGTCAGACCTTATAAGCACCATTAAGGCTGTTTTGCTAAAGTCAGTCTGAAGGAGAGCGCCCAGTGAACCAAAACATCGACAGGCCGTGATAAATGAAAAGGAAAAGTTATGGTTCCGCTCAATGAAGTCAAAGGGCGGATGGAGGATGGGAGCACGACTCGTCTCAACATGTTGTTCCTTGTGACTCAGAAACCAAGAAGCTGGTGAAAGGACTGTGTGATCCTTAGAAACTGAAAATTCTGAAGAGTGTGATCTTTTGATATTCTTTTTCTTTTTTGTCAGGAAGATAAATGTGTGTCCTTTTTTTTTTGAAAGCCGTTTTTTTATATTATCTCTCTTCTAGGTACATCTTTTATAAATAAAATGAAATGATCAATAATTAATGCAGGGGGAAAAAATGGTTTTCGCAATTTTTTAATTAATCTTTCCCTTAGTTATTTGTACCAAGCACTGAAAATCAGCACCACAGGATGACGGTTGTACCTCCAGACTTCACTGTCACAGAGATGTTTTGGATAAGTGTGCTGTGTGATAACCTCATAGAGTTACATTTTGTTGTTATTTGATGAAACGATAGCCTCGGTATTTCATTTGCTTGCCAAACTGTTCTGCGCCAAAAACTGAACGTTCTCCAACATGTTCTTTCTCCTGCAGTGGAGTCTTTCGTGGTGAGTGTTTATTGAGGCAACAGCGATTGAGTGCATTACAACAAATTCCTGGTTCCCCTTCAATTCTCACCGTTGTCTTTGATTTTAGACAGATGTTAATGTTTTGACTCCTCTGTCCGAAACCTCATAAGGAACATCTATTCTTGACTTGCTTACAGCTAGATGGGGCTTCTGTTGTAAAAATTCTCATTAATAAGAAACTTTTTATGGCCTTAACTTTGAACTTCACCAGCTAATATTAATTAGTGTAAATAGTGAGTTTGATTGATTTCTAAATGTTGATAGATTTTAGCTATTTTATTGGTTTCCATGCCCTTTTGCAACTTTATTTCTTCATGCGTGCAATAATTTTTCAATCTGTAATTTATGAGTCTACTTGCTTATTATTATCATTATTATTTTTGTATTAGTAGATTACCTATTATTAAGAAGATATGGCAGGGATTCCATGTCAGTAGCTCTGTCAGAGATATATTTATGTTGAAAGAATTTTAACATGTCCAAAACTACTTTCAGTCTTACAATTTCAGTGTCTTCTTTACAGTTTTATAGATGCAGACTCCGTGAAATGCACCTGCCGCATGAGAAACTGAGAAAGTCGCTGTGATACGGAGTTTGCCCTCAAAGTGTTTGAATAAAAATTTGAGCGCAGACCTCCAATGAGAAGCCTATGAGGGATCCTGCAGGGTAATCTGAAGGACTTGTATCTGAGCCCAGCGGAAGCTCCTTATTGATTTGCTTTTCTAGTGGCCCTCTGTTATATTAAGGAAATAAAACCCCTGGATGTTAGGAGATTGATGTCAATCAGCAGCCTGCCTCAAGTGTGGCTTGTCCCATCTTATTAGCGCTCTTTACATGCACTGAGTGTTCGCTGATGACTCCGTAGATAGGCAACCTGAGACAAGAGGCTTTCGCTTGCCTTCTTCAAGATCATTCCCCTGTGATTGCTCAATCTGTCATCGCAGTCAGCACGGACTGAGCGATTGTTATAGATTCACATCATATTAGAGCTTGTAGCTGTGTTATAAGTGTCACTTGCAGACATCAGAGCTAAACAGCTTTTGTTATGACGGAGTCTGCGGACGATATATCTGCAAATGCACTTTGGGATTATTTTAATGTGCTTGCTAATTATGTCTTTCTGGACATTCAAATGAAGAAAAAAAAATAAAATAAATAGCAACCACCATGAGACACTTTTGAACTAGTCTGATACTTCATAAGAGTAGCTAAAACTGATATGCTGGATCTGCTGAAAGGGGGCTGAGGGTGGAGGTATTATGATGTCATAATATTATTCCCTCATCAAAAACATACCTGGAGTGTTGCTGTGATTTGTTCATGCATGTTTGAGAACATGCAAAATAAACCTTTGAACTCTGTAAACATAAAACTAGACGGTGACTGGTGACACACAGTTCTTGTTTAATATCGATCCGACGTCCAATAAAAAAAAAAAAACGTAAAGCCTTTGTCGGTCCATTTAAGGCACTTTTGAACGAAGCCACTCCCCAAACCCGCCTCCCACCAGTTCAGTTCCAGTTCAGCTCTGGGAAACCTGGTGTTTGAACATCTATTAGAAATAATTCATAGACAAGCTAGGACATTTTAAACAAATATTAATTTGTTGTGAAGTCATTCTGTTTTTTTGTTTTGTTTTTTCAATTATAGATTTTCCCGTCTTGTAAAAACACAGACAGCGGCTTCCTTCGGTACATTACATTGGTCTCCAAATGGAGTGGGAGGACACAAGTTCCTTCCTGGGGCCTGTAAAAACTTAACTTTTCTAAGAAACGCTTCGTCGCTTTGTCCCACCGACTGCTCCGACAAGGCGAATATAACCGCTCCGGCGGGACAGCTAATGGATTTTTATTGTATTTGTGCCACTGCTTCAGAATAAAATAACTGTGATCTCATTCTATCACAGTAATTACCACCTTTAATTTATGAATAAGCTCTAATTAACCAGCTCCAGCATCATGCGATTTGATACAGGCACGCGCAGAGCCCCCTCGAGTGTGCAGCACGGCTGCTGCTTTTAGCCGCCAGGCCTGCGGCACTGAATCGGGCCTGAACGAGGAGCGGAGCAACAACAGCAGCTTTCACAAGAGTTACCATCTGTCATCCAGATTTGATTTATTATGAATCTTGTCACAAGTCTGGCCACAAAATGATTTGATGCAACTTCCTAGTGTGTCAAGGGTTATGATAGCATGACATCCATTTTGTGGACCTGACACAGCATATCAGGATCACTTACACTGGCTGTGCCATCTTATCGCAGTGCGTCTGCAGCTGGTGTGAAACCTTCGAGCACAATAGCCGTAAAAGTGTTGCCGCTAAGGAGGAGTTTGCTGAATGCAGAAATAATTTGAAAGGACTTTTCGGTAATATTTGTAGGATTTAGCATGAGATGATTTCATGGACGGTCTGAGTGGCACCATTTTGACATTCTGGCAAAAGGATGCTAAAAACTTACATGTATGTTTTTATAAACAGTATGTTTTTTTTATTCTTTTACATATTTGTTAAATCTAATTCTATGTCATAATATGAGACAGATAATCTGGCGGTTCTACAGTTATACATTATAAGACAATGTAAAGGTGGGGGGGGTGGAAATGTAGAGGACTTTAAAACTAAAATAGTGTTTAATGCTGTTCGTGAATTGAAATTGAAAGAGATCAAATCCAAGATAAGTGGAGTAAAGCCCAAAGCTACATCTTGGAAATGTAGTTTTGACCAGGCTGAACTTTACAGCCAAAAAGATGGGATGATTCATAACACTAGGTTCATAACAATGAGACAGAAAAAGATTTATTTATTTATTTTAGGAAAGCTAGGGATCCCCAGTTTTTACAGTTTGTCATGCAACATATGTTTTGGTGAATCTGTAATCAGTGCAGAATAATTAAGTTCAGGTTTGGTTACTTCTCATGATGTGTTTTCTTATCCTTGTCAAATTTCTAATTGCTAAAAAAAAATTGTAGAGGACATTTTTCATAAATCTGAAGCGATGTTTTAAATAATCTCCGTTAAGTGTGGAATTTTTCACTTGACTTTTTGGTCAGTTTTAAATATTTTAGATTGCAACTACAGATAATCAAATTCATCTCAAACATAAAATCTAAAATTACCATTTGCTTTAGTACAACATTTGCCGCAAGATATTTTTCACGTCCCCGTCGCTCAACCGATGAGGCGCATTATTTAGAATGACTCCGAAAGGACAGATCCTGAAGCTCCAGCTCAATACAAAGAACCAAGAATCCAATCTTCAGCCACTGGCCAGCTCACTGAATAGTTCAGCCAAACAGAACAACTCCTAAACCACGTCCTTTCTAAAAAAAAAAAAAAAATAAAATAAAAAAAAAAAGTCTTAAGACACAGTCTTAAAGCACTGACCTTCATATTCGTAATACTAGGTCAGGGTTAGCTCACCAGATGAAGTCACGCGCTTCTAACAACTTGTTGGCATCTCTGGAGACAAATTTGACTTGCACGAGAAATACCGAGGCATTTTCTTGTCACGCTCCCAGGATTCCTAGGAAGTAAAAGCTGTCAAACACACACCACTAATGACACCTTCGAATTAAAGATGTTTTATGCTGTGCCTCATAAAAACCTCACCCATAAACACCCAATTAAGCTTCAGAGATCAGAACAATACGGTCGCTCCACTTCTCCTTTCTGTAATCACTACAGCGAGGTCTCCAGCCTTCACCCATTGATCCTGTATTGATCTGTGTATGAGAAACTCTAGTCCTGCCCAGTCCTCTACCATTCTCTCTCTCTCGCTCTCTCGCTCTCTCTCTCTCTCTCTCTCTTGGTGCACGCTCGATATTCTGACTGAAGGGCAGCAACTGGATGGTCAAAATCTGTACCACACATAGAAGCAGAGAGAGGGAGACAAAAAATAAATAAATGAGCAAGGAAAGCATAAAGGAGGCATTAGTTAAGAGTCTGAAGCAGCTGTAACATTCATCTGGGCTAAAGATTATTCCCCGGCTTTATCATACAGTAGTGTGTACTTGAGATTCCTCTGTAGTTTGCTTTTACGAAGAGGGGGAGGGTGGGAGGAATGCAGTGGTGCACCCTTCAATCATTTATGAAGACCTCTCTTTACTCTCCTTATTCTGTCTGGGAGTGGGACATGTCAAATACGCTTAGTTTGCCTTTATAGTGCTGTTTAGCTGCTCTTGTTGTGACAGAATAAGGCTATGAGGAATGTTTTTTTTTTTCCTGCTCCATCCTAAAACATCAGAAACATCTTTGAATCGCTTCTGCTGCCAAGAAAGATAAATGCTCCACTGTTGTGTCTGTCAGTGCGAAATGTAAAAGCATGTGTCAGTTCCGTCAGCCTGGGACAGGCTTTGTAACAAAATTGTTTACCCGAGCCTTTTGAATAGCTTGATCAATCTTTTATTAGATGTGCTAAAACGACTCTGCGTCAGCAGAACGTTGCCGGGGCGTTCAATTACTTTCAAAGTTTTATGAGCAAAACCAGATTTTCTACAAGGCCCAGGTAATTTTGACATTCATTTAAATACCATTATATATTTAAAACTTTAATGTGCTCAGTTTTAGGAGTCATTCCGGATTCGATTATAAAAACATCTAATTGGGGACTTGTGTGTTCAGTGTTAAGAATATTAAATATATTCTAAAAAGCTGAACGGCTACCAGAGGAGAGTCGAGGGTTTCTCAAACATGCATGGAAGAATCAAAGCAACACTCCAGGTATGTTTTTCATGAGTGATTAACTTTATAACATGATAAAAATCTTTAAAAAAACAAACAAAACAGATTTTACATTTTATCCCCACCCTTTAAATATGGGCAAACCAGACCAGTGTAGAGATGTGCTATTTGCTGGGAAGTTCACAACTTTGCTTGCAACTTAAAGAATCAGGAGGAATTTATTTTCATGTGCTAACATTATAAATGAGAGACGTTCACTGAAAAAAGTGACAGTTGCTTTTAGATTCCCAGGTCATAAATGTCTGGATATCTGTGTCACAATGTATCATGGAAGGTGCAGTACTGTTCTACTTTTTTTTTGTTTTTTTGGTAAGATTAGATTAACATCAGAAAGACTCAAATGAGACATCAGTCCATTAGTGAATATGTGGGCGTTTTCTTTCTAAATATTTGAAGTATGTACCAAATAAAAAGCGGAGTTCAAAAGTGAAATGCTGATATCGTTGGAAGCGATGTAGCGGTGTAGCTTTTGCCTGTGACGGTTGGTCACTCTGTGTAAGCCCGCCTTCACTTTCAGTTTGGTCTGTCTCAGTCTTTTTTTTTTTTAATAATTCATTGATTTTCAGTCATGCTTCCTAAAAATTTATAAATAATGAGGGTTATAAATGGTGAATATAGATTTTAACCACGTCTAACGCAACAATACTTTAGCTTGATTCTAAATGAAAGTTATTTTTTAGCTTCAAAGTTAAAATGGAATGTGTGATTCAAGGGAAGTTTTCCTCAAACACACGTTTGAGGTTTGTTTGACGAGTTACTCGTCACGCTTTCTTTTTACTGACGTTAGCTTAAAATTCTGCATCGTTCAAAAGTCCACGTTAGAAAAATCTTTGGGTGTTTATATACAACTAAAGCCCTGTCGATGGTCCTCATTGTGTGTTGTCACTAATACCTATATACTGAACCTTGTATTGTAATTGTGAAGTGAAGGGGAAATTAGTTTTTTTTGTTTGTTTGTTTGTTTTTTTAAACATAAACTGAAAAGTGCGGCATGCATTTTGTAATCGGTCCTATTTTTATTTTATCACAAATAAAATTTATCAAGGCCAGTTGGTCAAACAAGATCAAAGTGTGTCTAGCATCTGTGTCAGAAATCCAACACGACACATTGTCTTGAACACATCATCCCCACGGGAAACGTTTTGGTGCTGGCAGCATCATGCTGTGGGGGAATATTTGGCTATACAGAGCTGACGCATAGTTCTTAATTTTAGAAAATAATATTTTTAATATGTAGTATTTACATCACTTTCCTTATAATGTACTAAATTTGGTACTTTGTGTTGGTAAATAAGATCAGAGTAAATATATTAAAGTATATCGATTCAAAATATGTTAAGGTTTGTGGCTTTAGCCTGACAAAATATTTTTAAAAAAGTTCAAAGGGGGATACACACTTATTTTAAGGCGCCGTAGGGAGGTCTCACTAATTTACAGCCTGTGTCAACAGTCTTTCATCTAAAAAAAAAAAAATAATAATCTGTTGGCAGTTTTTCTGCCTCATTAAGAAGAACAGCCACCCCATATGGAAGCTAATTAAGGTGTCAAAGCTGACGGCATTATTTCAAGTTGACACATTAACAAACACAAGGAAGAATCACTTGAACTTTTTCTCTATTTTGACTACATTTTTCCATCATTGTTATCAGTTATGCATCATGTGTACATTGTAAACAATCTTTGAAATGCCTATTACTGTTTCATACAAACAGTATTTTTCATGGTCTCAGAAGAATCTGAAAGATGTATGTAAATGTGGGAAAGTAAAGCAGAAACTCATTGTTATCTTCATTGCTCCTTGTATTATTTTTACTTCCACCGAACCAGAAAGAAGAATCTCCAATGCCGAGGTAAAACGAACAATATCCTAAGCATGTGAAAGTAGATTCTGCTGGCAAACGTTTAATCATTTCAGAATAGCTGTTACATCAGAGCCTTTCTAGTATTCCCTCTTTGCTGAAAAACTGTCTGGATTATTTGACGCCTTGCAGCAGCGAGAACAATTTATTTGTTAGATTTCTCCTAAGAGCCGAAGCGAGAAAACCGCAGCCGAAAATGGGGAATATACTTGTCCTTTTGGACACGCAGTGCAATTACTTAACTGCAGAATCACATAGCATGAGGTGATTGATCATTGTGTCCTAGTGTGAGTGGTAAAAGCTTTACTGAAGTTTGAAAATAAAGAAACATGATAGTGCGGAATGATTTTTATTCATATGCTTTTACTTTAAACTCGAGGCAAGGTTCAATGTCTGTTCCTGGAAAGAAATTGGAGGAATTAATGATTTTTGCTTTGAATTTGGTTTTACTGCAGCTTGATGCTAAATAAGGTGATGCTGCAGAGGTGAGGTTAGCTAACATGTGGTATGTCGAGTTTTTTGTTTTTTTTCTCAGTTTCATTATTCATTTTCTGTTACTAAAGTCTGCAGATTTATTTTGCATAGTGCTGAACATATACTTCATTGTGCTGTGACATTTTATCATATTGAAAGAGAAAGCATTTTTTTCTTATCTCTTTCTTATTCATTAAAGTACCAAGGCTGAATATATACAGTATGCGTTTTATATTCCAAAGTTAATCTATTCATTGCTTTTTGTCTTCTTTATCTACCTTTTTTTATTTGCTCACCTTCTTTATGTTGTGGTGGTGAGTACATCTTTCCACCTAATAAGAAAACAGAGAATTTCTGTTGGCTATTTCTTGTTTTTAATCCTGCTCCCACTGTGGTGCAACTCTTTAATTTGGTTTTATTAAACTTGCTATCTATAAGCTTGTAGTCACTACTTTGAGAATTGTCTGTTGACAGAAACCCTGAAAAAATCAAAAACATATTTTAATGTCTCGTGGGCGCTCAATGCTGTGGTTAGCTCTCCAACTCAAGGACTTTCATCACAAATTTTATCTCATTGTTTTTTTTTTTATTTTATTTTTTGTATCTTTTCATAAACTTTTACTTTTCTTGAGCTGGAATTCCAATGTGCTTATGCTAAAATGTATCTGTGCAAATGGTAATAAATTCCAATCTTCAGTGTATATTCTCAGTTTAAACAGATTAAGTTTAGCAGATTAGTGTAAACAGAGGGATGCTTTATTCAGTATCTTACGTCACCTACCTTCCCATCGATGGAGTGTTGAATATCACATTCGCAACTGCTTTAACTAAACGTCTCATTCTGTTCAAACTAAAATATTTACCAGGACATGGCAGCCCTTCTTAGAATATTGAGAGAAAAAAAAAATCATCCACACAAAGTGATTAAATACTCCGGCTAGGTCACCCAAAAGCTCATTTTTGCCTTTTTGCAGTTCGAGTTAATAGAAACCGTTAGAATCTATGGTAGCTGCTGTTAAGGTTGCTGTTGACGTCATCGGTCTTCACGTATTGCAAACATTTTACTGAACACATACACACTGTAGTAATCATGCAATACTTTTTTTTTTTTGCTTGTATGCAAACCAGATGTTAAGAGATTTATAAGTTAAAAAGAATTAGATGATTTTGTATATTTTTTATCACAAAGTTTCAGTTTAAACACTATGACGGCATGAAGTGGTTAGTAAAGGCTATAATATTGTCAGACTCTCATACCCTCCTGTTCCTATAGTCAACAGATTGATATCCTCACATCATGCTTGCCTGTTATCTTTCATTGGACCTCGTATGAATGGTTTTAGCTGCAATGCTTCATATTTAATAATTTTAACAGACGCCGTGGGTTTAACCATTAGGCCAAAGTTGCTCCGATTTTTAAATGGAATCGTTTTGTTTCTTACAGAACATACATTTTAAGGCCTCATTTGCCTCTTATGTCCTACTTCTTGACAGTTTCCATTGTAACAAGGCAATTACTCAGAGACGTATTGAATTATCGGCAGTAATAAAATGAGAGATAGAACTACACAAGAGGAAAGCCTCACACTTTGCTACGCACAATTTTGGTAGCCTACAGACTTCCAGGGTTTTATAGTTCACTGGACTATGACATGTTTGCCTAATCAAGTTTTTTATTTTACCCTCAGGTCCAAGAGAAATGAACAGCATCAGTAAGAAGGCGTTGGATGGAGACAGGGACCTCTTCACTCACTTACCCACACAAGACACGGAAAGTGAAGTTCACTCAGTCACCACTGTCTCACCGATGAACATACCCAACCACCGGCCTATCCTCAAGGGTCTGCTGCTTCATGAACACCTACTCACAAGAGACTTCCAGGGAGACCAGCATTTTTTCAAGAAGGACGGATCTGTGGCTGGAGACCCCACCACGCCCGGTTTTGTCTCGGCTCCGAATGCGGGAGACGCCGTCACTCAAATCGTGGCCCACAAGGATGCCCCGGCCTTCTCGGACATTGCCACTACTGCCACGGAGCCTGCCACCTCTCCGCTGACCACATACTCTCCAACAACACCGGGGCCGCCCGTCTCTCTCCCTCTGAAGAAATCGCCCAAAGAGAAGATGAAGGATTCAGGCTATTTGGAGCCAACGACAGATTCCCTCACTACTCAAGTGACACCGTACAGCAGAGGGCCAGGCACCCCAGTGGCTATCTTATCCACAAAGGAAAGACATTTTCCCATTGATGTCACACCTGGACCCTTTTCAACAATTATGAATAAAGACCAGGCCAGAGAGAAAACGAACCCCGATCATCTGATCTCTAAGCTTCCTTCGTCATTTCAAGAAGAAGATCCCAGCTCAGCGTCTACGACCGTCATCACAACTATCATCACCACGATGCAAACGTCAGGTCAGTGTGTAGATGCTGTATTTTGACCTTCAGATGTCTTCCACAAAAAAAAAGGGTTTTGTGTTACAGCTGGAATTTACATATAATCTTCTTCTTCTTTTTTTTTTAACTAAATAAATATTCAGAGTTGGGTGCATCATTCTGCAAGACTTAACCCATTTCTCCCAGCAGGGAAAAAAATTAAGCATCAGGTCATCAGCATCACGTCTGTTCACTTTTGCATTCTGCACACACAGCTTGCTATTCATCCCTCCACACGGGATAACGGAGTTGCTCATGTGTCAAAAACAATCTGATTTTTTTGCCTGATGTGTCCTGCCTGTCCTTTCCTCTGGTCACAGAGGGCTGAGGGCCCAGATAAGCGGTATCCAAAAGGATATCTGCCGAGATAGTTGGAGGGTTATGGGGTTCATGGAGAGACACAGGTGGGCTGTCAGAAAGATCAGCGGTCTGGGGAAAAAAAAGGAAATCACTTTTATATTTTGCTCTCTCCAACAGAGCCATGCAGCATGAATTTTACTGAGTCTGAGGGCAACATTGAAATCCAGCAGCACATTGACCCTGGGGTGGAATGCACCTACTTGATTACTGTCTACCTAGGATATGGCATTGAGGTTCAGGTAAGTGCTGGACACTTTACTGTCCGTCACTCTAAAATTTCACTAGTTTTCTTTGGTAGTAGGTTCCAGAAATGACATCAAAGTCTGCAAATGTTTGACTTTACTTCAAGTTGCTTTTCCTGTGCAAAAAAGAAAAATGCCTCAGATTTGATAGAATCATGAAGAATCTTTGTCATTTGTAGTAAGGATGGAACATGAACCAGTGTGTAATGCACACATCCTGTTTGATTTGTTATTTACTGGAATATCATTTTGGGGGGAAAAAAAAGTAAGTCTAGGAGTTGTTTTATTAGACCTTACTTTTTTTTATTTTACTTGACAAATATTATTATGAATATTGCTACTCTGGCTTGAGTGAACTTCCTGTAAATGAAGAACAAACATGTGAGAAACATATCTACAGTTAACGCATGTTGAATTGAGACTTCTTGTCTTATCATAAATTTGTTGTTTTGTTATTATGTTCTATATTTGTAATTATTTTAGTTTGCACATGACTATGTATTTTTGTGTTTTGGATGGCTGCTTTTTAGTAAAAATATATTAAAATAGCTATACTCTTACATGAGGACAAATTTTTAATACTCTACCCACTTCCAATGTTGGTTTTCAATGATTCTTGAATAATCTTTAACTTTGAATAAGAAGGAATAAAAGCACTGAGCGAGACAAACACACAAATTAAAAGTTGTCAACAATGTCATTACCAACAAACCTATGGCTTAGAAAAATAACATTTTCTATTTAATTAAGAAATTCCTGTTTTATTTCTCATGGGACAAATAACAATTTTCAAAAATACTTCATAGTATTTATAAGAGTTTCTATCCATCCAGCCATTGTCTATAATTGTTTACCCTTGCAAGGTTGGTGCTTACGTCCAGCGGCCATTGGGTACACTTCGGGCAGGTCACCAGTCCATCACAGCTTTATTGCAGTTCTTTATTTAAAGTTAAGTGTTATAAAAGTTGTCAAATGTCCATGTGTTAAATGGGGTGTGAATATATAAAAGAGCCCATAACTGGAATTCGTAACCTTCAGCACTGTAGTGTTATAGGCATACATTCATTAAGCAAATGTTTATTTCAGTCATTAGATATCTCAATTACATACACTTACACTTGAGGGAAAACATACTTGGGAACATCTCTGGTAGGTTCAAATACACATCATTAAAGTCGGATTAACTGGCTTCTTGGAAGAAAAGAAAAATAAACAGCAAGCAAGACCCAGAGGTCCAATCAAAGCTTTGAAAATATGGTATTTATGTTTGTTTTCTGTTCTCTCAGCTTAGAATGAGTTATCTTAAGGCTTTTCCCCTCAAATCTCTGAGTAATCTTCTGTTAGTTGCAGGACAAGGTGAGGAGGGGATTGTGGGAACTTTAAGTGGATCAAAACTTGTTGCCTGTAACTGCAAATTCGACTGATTGTAACCTGACAGACATGCTAGAAAACAATAAACAATACAATTTGAATATGTAGGCTAGCAAAGCAAAAGAAAGACCATCAAAGTTATCAGAAGGTTTATGAAAGCTTAGCCGATTTAAACTGCGGTCCTTATAAAAACGGCTGCTAAACTGACACTCTTTAGCACCACGATGTTTTATTCAGGGAGTGAACAGACCTGACTTATTCCGGTTTAGTTTCAGCCGAGGGAAGACTCGCCGGCGTTTTGTCGCTAGTTGGAGACATGCAGACGGCGAATTCACTGGAGTGAGTGGGCGGATGGGGGCAAAAGAGACGGGGCCTCATCCGAGGTTGAATGTTTGTTCAGTAAGTCTCTTCACAAAAGGTTATAAAAATTAACTGTCAGTGTGAGCATGTTCCCCGGCATTTGCAATTCCTCAAACGCTTCATTTACCACCGGAGACTTTAAAATGCACAAGCTTTGTCTTGTGCCTCTGGAGGGCTAAGATAAGTCTTGACGGAGTGTATGTTTGAGAATGTGCTTTTCTCCAAAGGCTTTCTCTGGGCAACTTAAGTAAATTTTGAACTACTTATGAGTAGACACACGCTTACCTGCGCGCACGCTCGCCGAGCCACATGTGTTTAATGTATCCGCCTTTGGCTTTCACTGCTTGTGGTGTCTCGGGTACGCTTCTTTTGTAAGTTTATGAAAAAGTTCAGCCAGGCTGCATGAAAACCCAAAAGGAAGTCAGTCTTTTCAAGCACTGTGCAAACAGATGGGAGGGGGCTGCTGTGTACCTCCTTCTGACAGTCAGAGGAGAAAGTTTTTGTATCTCTTGCAAGTTATAAAAAATATAAAAGTTACAAAAGGAAAGCATATATTCAACAAAAAGAAATGTGCTATGCATTGTCACTTGTGCTTTGGGAGATTTGTTATGCTATACAGATGAGCAATGATCCCAAATACTGGAGGCACATGCATTGTTGACTATCACAGATATTTCTTTTGATAAGATTAGACATACTTACTACATACATAGTTCTCAGATCAGTGTTTCTCAATAATTTTCTGTCATGGGTTTTCTCACGTGCAAACCACTGGCACCAGGATTCTGTGACTTGATCATCAAAACAGATTAATACAATTTTGACTTTAAGTTGTTGCAGCTCATTTTAATGTTTTAAATGTCAAAGCAAATTCCAAGTTCAGTTTGTTAACTCAGTTATTGACATTTAATCAACACTGCTCAGTCTGTGTGATTCTCAAAAGAGAAAATGTGCAAATGATTTACTGGGATCTGCAATTTTAGACTCAACGCAGTAAAACCTTTTAAAACGGTAAAACGGTAAACATCGTTAGCATGTCAGCTTCATCAGCTTATTCTGTTTCTAAAGGGATCGCTTTGTGAAAATGTTTTTTGAAAAATGGGCAACAATATTGCTTAGATTTCAGCTTGTCAGAACAGTAAATCGGTTTCATCTTTGTGGAGGGAGAGCATAAACAGCAATTTTCAAGTCCCATAAATTATTTAAAGATTTTTAAGATCTGGACTTAAAAATCCAGATCTTTTAAATATACTAAATATAATATACTTTGATCTAAAACATTCTATAGTAGCCCTTGCCTGTATGTTGAGGATAGTGGTCCTGCTGTGAGCTGAATATCTGCTCCAGTCTTTAGCTGCCTCTAATCAAGTTTTTGTCCTTCATTCAGCTCCAACCATCTTCCTATCAACTCACCCCATCCTCCTTTAACAAGAAAGGTGTAACCCCACATTCATGATGCTGGGGGCAGCCTCAGGGTTGATGTGTTTAGGATGGAGGTACACAATGTTTAGGTAGGGGCAACGAGAAAAGTCAGATTTTGTCTTAACAGACATGGAAGAGTCTGTGTGCCACGTTACAAAAATGTTATCTGTGTGGAGTAATATTTACCTAAGTTTTAATTTCTTTGACACTGTACCTGTAGGGAGTGATGGAAACCATGCTTAAAACTTTGGACAGATATACGGACGTTAAAAGAAAATACTAACAGGTGCAACAAAAAGGGGGAAATTGCATGCTGTGCTGATCGAAATGTCAAAAAAAGTTTGTTTTTCTGCAAAACAAAATCAAAATTGTATGAATGATGCCACTGCATGAATGAATGGAAATAGGAAAGAAAAAGGTTTGTGGTAATGTTTGTAAATTCTAGTAAGACTGGTTGGCCCTTTTCCCCAAACACAAAACAAGCAGGGGTTATTTTTCTGTAGTAAAACCTCAGAAAAATTAAAGATCTGGAAAAAAAAAAAAAAAAAAAAAAAAAAAAAATATATATATATATATATATATATATATATATATATATATACACTAGAAAAAATCCAGTCAAAGTTACCATCCTTGCAATGATTCGAAAGTTCAATCAACTTCCTTGGTCTTATAATTTACAGTGTCAATCACAGGCTGACATTTCACTGACATCTCTGAGGTGATGAGCTGTAGGAGAGACATTATGGTTGAAGTGCATGTTCATAGTTTGGCAGCCAGCCTTCGTTATGGAAGGAGGTTTTCATTATAGCTGACAGTCCAGCAGTTTGCAAGGGCAGAGCATGGTAATTAAATTAACGGATTAATCTGGAGGACAGATGTGGAGACTGAAATGAATATTTTCACATGCTGTTTTTTTTTTCTTCTTCTTCTTTTTTTAAATCATTACTTCACTCAGACGTCTTACACAAACAGGCATGTTTCCACTTCCAGCGCACTCAAAGATGCTTGAAAGTGGGATCAAAAATATGGGCAAGGAATAAGCGTGGTGAGACAATTCCTGCATTTAGTCTACATTATTTTTAGCAGTCTGGCAGCTTGTGAGAGAAGGAGGGTGATAAATGTAGCAGGAGAATTTACTGCCCTCGCCCCGCTGTTCTGCCCCTCTTGCAGCACATAATGCATTGCCCCAGCTGGTGTTTCTGACCGCATTATGATTTATTTGTGGAATTATTGTGGGAATATTAAGAGGCTGATATATCATAACTTTCGGCGCAAAGATAAATAATGTTATAAATATGGGAAGCTTTTTGCCTTCTGTGTTTTAAAAGTACTGCCTTTTTTTAGTTCTCTATTTGATTTGAGGTATATTTTATCAGTGTAGTAGATACTCATGAAAATAGCATATAAATCATCTAAATTTGCAATATGAACCGATGATGAATGACTTGGAAAAAAGAAAGAGCATTAATAGATGGGGAAAAAATATATTTTGTAGGTTTAAATTCAGATATAAAAGATTGTCTTTCACTATCCTTAATTTAAAGAAATACCGCAGTTTGTCTGTTTAACTATATTATTTATGAATAAGATAAAAATATCCAGCAATAATACTATTCCGGAAGGCAGTGGATTCTTCTGTATCATCATATATAATGTATAAAATTATAAATAAATGTATGTATTTGTTTTTTCATTAATTTTAGTTGTTACAGGAGGTTTAGCAGGTGTATTCATATTTTTATTAATTTTAAAGTCCACATCCATAACACCATAAAAAAGATTTAAGGGAATACTTTAGATATCTGTAATAAAAAATAAAGTTTGATATATAAAGATAGTTTTAATGACTTTTTTTTCAGTGATCATATTTTAAGTAAACATTTTCCCTATTCCCATCTTCTTCCTCACCACTGTCACTTCTTGCAATAAGTTTTAGCACAGGACAGATGGAGATTTTCTATTGCTGGGCTACGGTATTAAAGGGCTTAAAATCTGTTTTGGAGCTTTTTTCATGTGATCAAATAAATCTTGTTGGGGTAAAGCTAGCTATCAGCTCCTTCCAGGCCATCTGTCCCGCTCCGAGTTCTGCATCTTCTTTTCTCACCGATTTACCTGCCTGGGTCTGGGTTTTCCTAGGAGGCTGTGCAAACACACTGATTGACCTGTTTACTGGAATATCTTCCAGTATTTCTATAGCAGAATGTAGGAATGTGTCAGAAGCACTGGGGATATAAGTGAACATTGGGCTTCTTGCAATGCCGTAATGGGTGATTGCAGCAGTGTTCCCATCTGCTGACAGACGTGAAGTAAAAAGATCTGAGTAAGTTGTAGAGAGGACTTTCTCTTTATTCTCATTATTTGTCTGTTTTTTTTTTGTGGTTTTTTTTGCCTTTTTGTTATCCTCTCACTTTATGGTGGTCTTTCAGCTTACACCACCTCTTTTCAAGTCTTATTCACTCTATATTATTCAAGTATTTATTTTTCCTTCTTATTAATGTCCCAATTTGTCATATTACATCTGAAAACTCAAAAAGTCAATAAATTGTAGAGCCATATTTTTGTTTCAATTACAGTTACAAGTAATTTTGTGTCTACCGCGATTGCATATTTGCATGAAATAACGCAATGTGTGAAAAAAAATCATTAAAGTCCTGCCCATGATTTTCACTTCAATTCAGATGTGGACTTGAAAAAACACGAAAATCCCACCTTTAAGGGAAAGAAAAGTAGCAATGTACATATTAAAATTAATTAATCAAATAATAAAATAAATGTGCACAACACAATAATCAGATGTATTTTTTGTGAAACTTTCTTTCTTTTTCCTTCCACTTAAGTCGTACTTTATGTTGGTGGTGTGCCACTTTAAAATCCAAATAAAATCAAAGTTTGTGAAACAAATAGTGAAAAAGTTTAGAAGGGATGAATACGTTTTGTAAAATGATTCACATATAACCTCATTTCTTATTATTAGTTGCCTGAATTTTTTCTAAATTAAAAATAGATAAATATGCAATTTATAGCTTGTCTTGCAAAATTGCTCAAATAACAAAATACAGAAATGTGTCTTATTGTTATAGACTCAAGGGAATATAGTAGTACATATAACAAATTTAAAACTTAATAACATTCAGAGAAACTTATTTGTTTCACAAGTTCACAATATTAAAATATAAAGCAATCGTCTTGAGTCTCATTGGGGCAAATTAAAGCTTCCAAATTTAACAAACTGAGACGAGTGAAAATTGTTTCACAAATTTCTAGACGGTATGGAATCGATCTGAAAGCGCGTCATGAGCTCAAGGCTTTGTGTGCAAATGTATTCCTTCTAAGTTGAGGTTTTCTTCTCTTGTTTTTTTTTTTTTGTTGTTGTTTGAGGAGGATCATCAATGAAATGCACCCTAAGGATTGAGATGTTACAGAGCATGCCAAGTGTTTACAGCTAATCCCGACTTGAGGGTTAACGATTGGTATTTGATGCTGCCTCGGCGACCACGCTCCTCTGACTCCAATCAATAGGCATGTTAATAAGCGGCACCGATACTTGACACGCAGGTCCCTCTCATTGCTGGTTGAATTGCCGTATCGATTCGTGCACTCTCGTTTTAATTCCAGTATTTCTTACAAAAAGAAGCAAAATGCTCAAGGCATTGACCCTGGCTGAGGGTGGCTGATGAGCGAGGGAATTAATTTGTTTTTGTTAGTGTTTGGTGGCTGCTAGCGCTCTAGTCGGATGAAAGGGGTTTGGAGAAATAGTAATATTTCCAACACAAACAAGTGTCAACTCTTATTATTATTATACATTTTTTTTAAACATACAAGTTCCTTTTTAAAATTCGCATATGAATGTGAGCTTTTTTTTTTCTCCCCCCTTCAGACATCCTTTGAGTCAGGGACACTTCATAAGTGACACAGGACATAGTCAACACGTCAGAGGCAGAGCCAGCCTGACTGAGTAATGGGAACCAGGACAGGCTTCCAGGCTTTAATCAACTTGAGATGAGGCAAAGGAAAACCTTCATCATGCTGTGATGTGGACTAGTAAGCTAGGACATGAAGATGGCTAGCCTGATCTTGATGGGCTCCTTAGGGTGTCTAGGCTTTGCAGAGATGAGTTTTCATGGGGCCCAGCCATCCCGAGAGGAAAGCTTTCAGGTGACACTAATTGCTCCTCCACCCAGCTTGCTGTCATCGACGAAGAAGTCTGTCTGGCAGAAGTCTAAGTTCCCTCCTACTGTTTCAGCAGCACGGTGTGAGACGGAGGGTGGAAATACACGATGAGTAACGAGCAGATCGTAATTTATTCATAAATGTACGCTACGTCGCATAAACTGAGCCAATGAGTGATCTGAAAAAGGCAGGTGGATGTATCAGAAAGCCAAACTTTCACCTAAACGTGTTGAGACACCATCAATGAGTACGTCTGAGAGATAAAAACGATACAGTGACCGCATGGCCGATACAGCCCAAAGTCATTTAATAAAACAGCAACAGCATGAAAAAGTAAGAATTAATCACTCCGTGCTCAGCTGAAACTCAATCAAATTTCCCATATATGCGAAATGTTACACTCGTCTTCTTGGTTAAATTCAAACTGCTTGTTTTACTGCTTGTGTAGATGAGACAAGAGGGAAAACAAATATATTTGGATTGTATTCATCTGCTGGCCCAATGACATTCTAATTAAAATTCAGCTTTTTTTTTTTTGTTTTTTTGCTAATTTATTCAAATCCATTGTTTTAAACAACATGGAAAACGGGAAATGGCCTTGGCTGTTTTATGGAAAGGTGAATGTTCAATTAAGATACCATTTCATTATAATGGATTCTATGAGCGCTTTTGTTTTTTTGTTGTTTTTTCTTTTGCTCGTTTGTTTTGTTTTTCTTTCTGTGTCTTTCTGGATGAATTTATTCGGGAAGCCTCAAACCCCACTGCCTCTGCATGGCGCACTGAGACGATTCGAATGCGAGACAGAGACAGAGGCTGTAAGGACAGGGCACATAACCAGTATGTCCCACAGTATAATCCACTGGGTTTTTATCATGGTAATGATGACACTGCAGCTGGCGAGTCCACTAGCTGTTGATTCATTGCCCGCAGCAGCTGGGTCATTTATTTTTCATGTATTGTGTCGCTGTATCATTTTGATTACGTGAGTCCCATTTCCACCTTAGCAATGGCTCCTGTGAGTCAGTGTAAATGTGTGAGGCAGAGCACCGCCAGATGTTTCCAACAATGAAACATCAGTCAGACACGCTCTCCGAGGACGGTTCACTCATCTTGCTGCGTGGCACAAGCAGATAAATGAATACATTAGCAAATAACAACGATATGTCACGTGTGGAACGGTGGGCCTGTTTGACAGATTGTTTGTTTCGGAGCACCCCACCCCCGGCCCCCCCGTGGATGTTTTTGTATCTTTATTTATTTATTTTTTTAAGGGTGACTCTAGTCAAAATTAAACGCCAGACCAGGCAGCTTTCTGTTTGGAAGAGGATAGGATCTTCATATCTGTGGTTGTTTAATCTCGGACTTCTTCCTCTGCAGCAGTTCTAATGGGACTTACTCAGAAACCAAGGCACTCAATCCTGCAAATGCTTCCAAGTCTTTGAAATTTTACTTGAAATATCTTTCTTTTCATGCTCTGTGCCTCTTGTGCCGACGGAGGCCTGCCTGTTGTCCCGCTGCCTTGCAGGATCTTGTGTTTGTTGCAGCAGTTTGTGTGGAAAGACTGCGGTTTTAGGCTGAAGATGACCTTCTCCTCTCTCGACTTTCTACTTTTGATTAGTTCCTCGGAAAAATGACGTTTGAAAGAGTTGCTTGGTCGAAGCCGAAAACACGAAGTGAAATCATTTCTTCTTGGAGGACGGTGTCGCATTTCTTCCATTGTTCAGATTTTCTCTTCTTTTGTAGGTGCTGAAAAAGAAGAAGAAAAATCTCTCTTGAGAAAAAAAATAACTCATTTTTGTCTTACGCCAACATTTTTTTTTATTTGTATTTTTTTCTTCCGTGGGGACGAAACAGCACAGTGTTTAGATCCACTGATGAAGTTGTGGTTTGGTGCAGAAGTGTGCTAGCTCAGCCAAATACTTGGTCCCACAAATGTGTCTGCTCAGGAAGAGATTCCTGCGCTTACAAAAAGCTGCCTCTCATTACAGTCCAGAGCGACAAGTGTGTGTATATACACATACACACATACACACACACAACATAGGTGTGTGTGTAGGTAGGTGTGTGTGCGTGTAAGTGGGAGATGTTGAGGAGGAAAAAGTCCCTCAGGGCATTTGGCAGCAGTACCAGCATAGATAAGGTAGTCTGAGGTCTCCTGACATGGCCAATGATTCATAATTGAGGCAGGACAGCTGTTGCAGGCAGCACTGACATGTCCCAGGGTGGATGACAGATGATAGGGCCCTCTGGGGCTGAACTATCTATCAGTCCAAATGTTCCCTGTACACTATCTGCTCACCTATCCTTCATGAGGCTCCCTGGTATATGTAAACGTTGTGGTCACAGATACTCCATCAGTTTGAGCTCGTTGAGTGCGAGGGAAGCTATTTGTGACGCACGCAGGATATCATCCACGAGGGGAACTCTGAAAAAAATGTAAATGTGCACAACAAGGATTTTCTCCTCTTTGTTCTTCATTGTATAATTTTTATTTGTATTTTTTTTTTTTCAGTTTAGTACAAACACAGTGATTATCAGGCTCAAGGACGTAATATTTTGTGCCGTTAATTGTAATAATGAAAAAAGGTAATTGTTAGAAATTACTGCAAAACTTATTACAGACTTTTGAAGTCATGACTCTATCAAAAAAAATGAAAAACAAATGCTGCTTTTAAACGGGCTATAAAACAACACCAACTATACTAAGCAGTAAAGTTGCTTTAGAGCAACTGTGCTCCTAAGAAAGTAGTTACAGTAAAAGTAACAATCCCGACCATGCTGTAGATTGAGGTTTGGAAAAATCAATTAGAGTTTTATCATCGTCATCACAGCACGACATTGACTGAGACATATGGCTGCAAATAACTATTTTCCCATAGAGGATTCAACTGGCCCAGTAATTTATGTCTTTGACCTTATCTTTGTCCTGGACACAGCAGAAGAAACGGCTGCTGTGTACTCTGTTTTTCATCCCATAAATCTACTGGCTCATCAATTGTCTGTTAAAGTACATCACTTTTTTTTAGGTAATTCCACAAACAGAGCTTGTGCTGCTATACATATTTTCTTTCCTGTTAAAAGTGCTTTGCTTTCTTTTTTGTTTGTTTGTTTTTCTTCAAAAACCTATTGACTGCAGCAGACTGTTGCTCATATTCAGTTGGAAGTCTCTTCTTGGGAGTTATTCCTTTGTACGGTCGCCCTATGCTTGCTCAGGATGAGACATTGCCAGTTGTCTGACTTTTAAATGCAAAATAAAAATAATTTTCCTATCCTATATAGCCTAACAAAATACACTGAAGATTGGACTGTAACACGTCAAAACTTTAAAAGGGGTTAAAGTCTCTGTTATCCCTTAAAAGAAAAAAATAACATCAGACAGAAGGAGTGTACTGCACATGTAGGTGCACTTTGCAGTTGTGTTATTTTCTTTGAAACATGTAGATTTGCAGAAAACAAATCCAGTTTTCTTACTAATGCTAAGGCATTAGTAAGAATCTACTAAGAATCTACTAAGGCTTACTAATGCGTGTCTCATCCTTAAGTAGCTTGGATGAGTCCTTATTAAGAACAGAACCCAGTAGAACACAACTGAGCCATCAATGCATCTTTCAATAACAAGACATGTGCCCTTTGGAAGTAATAACTGACCATCCTTTAATTGTATCTTATTGCGTTATGTTCACATATGTATATATCACATCCAAAATATATTTTTTATGGCATCAGTTTAAAGAAAAGTAGCACTACTGTCTCCCTGCAGGGAATAAAAAACACAGAAAGAGAATAAAAGTGGAGAGAATGGAAATGAATTAATGAATAACTGCATCAAATACAAATGAAAGTAATTATGGGTATTTTAACAATTAAAGGCTCTTAAGTACAGCTACATAGAGTACATGAAATATTCACGCAGTTATTTGATTTTGAATTACTAAGTATATTGCCCCTGCAGCAAGCCGAGACTGCTACGGGTAAACTGAGAAGGCGAGAGAATCAATGATTTTAACAATAAAAATAAAGTCTGGTCTAAAATGATTCAAGATTGAATGGGTGACTTCTAAATGAATCTAATGGACAGCAGAGGTTCGCCGAAACAGGAGACACCGCATGGCGCGTTTTCTGTCGTCTTGGGTGACGACACCAACAGCTGGTGCTGCAGACTTTTGGTTTCTCTTTAGGCACTGGGGGGGAAAAAAGATTGGAAATAAATCAGCTTGTTGTTTTGTGTCCACAGGTTAGATGGATGCATAGCGGCAGATATTCTTCTTTTTTCCTTTTTCTGTTGTTTTTAGGTATATAAACGGCGCTTCCAGCTCTACAACACTTATATGCTCTGGACACAATTCTGAAGTAGGAAATGGATAACTTTAGCTTAAAAATTTACCATAAAATCATTTCAGAATTCTCAGAGCCAAAGATTTACTGCTCATACGTCTCAGCGCTGGTTCAGGCCTCGGAGTTGCACACCAGCTGGAGTCAGTGGAGCGGCACTGGAATCAGATGATCACAGGTGTTCAGGCAGGGAAAAATAAAGGCTTGTGCAGTTCTGTGACAGCAAGAGACAATAATTCTGGACGAAACACCTTCATTTTGTCCGAGTCGGTGTAATACTTTTTGACAGACGGGAGCCTTTTTCCTTTAAAACTTCTTTGGTGGGGGAGGGGAGAAAAAAAATGCAGTTTTAATTAGTGTAGCAGGATTTTGCAGACACATTGTAAACATTTTGGAACTTGGCAAGCAAACCGATGGATAGAACGACATAATTGTAGCACGCAGCCTGAAAAATGAAACATCTCTCAGTGATGCAGGTGGGAGTCATTTCTTCACAGACTGACAGGGGGAATTTTATGAATCACACTGGAACGCCAATCATCTTTAATTAACTTCAAGTCTAAAAAGTCCACGTCAGACCTTTACTTTATTTATTTGCTAAGTGCTCTGTCTTTAAAGAGGCAGAGCACTTAGTATTTTGTACTGTTTGCAGCTTGTTTTTCCCAGCCTTACTGTTGTTATGGAAATTAACACTTTCTCATCAAACTGACACCATCTAGTTTGTCTGCAACACTGAATTGTTGAAGCCTTTAAATTCGGATGTTGTCTATTTCGTCAGTAATATTAGAATCTCTAAGCTGCTCTACATTATTCTGAAAACTGTTCAAATAGAAAATGTACCCCATTGGAATATAAAGATATGTCCAAAGAAAGATAATATTAAGATGAGGACCTTATAATGCCAAAGTTCCAAAGGATTGTTCTTTTTATTCAGTCTTTATCACGATGTAGTCGAAGTTTTAATCACCATCTCTCTCAACAATGTTTGATTTCAATTAAAAACATAAGTTTCAGTGGCTTTTCAGTGATTTTTCTAATTAGCCTGATTAACTCCACCAATTTGCATGCTTTATTTAAATATTTTTGAATTTTTGTCTGCAATATACAGCCTTTTTTGTTGAGCATTTTAAGTTTAAAAGTTATTTATATTGTAGACTTGTATTGTAGAGGGTAACTTTTAAATTTAAATACCAAGCAAGAAGGAAACACAACTTTTTTTTGTGCAAAACAATGAAGTTCTTTGGATAAACTTGAGGAGGGGGAAAAAGCACGTTTGAAAATCGCCTGAGGCGTTGTCATTGCCATGTCCTTGAGGGATGTAATATCTTGCATTCTAAAATTATGAAGCAGCCACTTATTATTCACTACGAAGCTGTTGTTTTTTTTTTTTGTTTGTTTTTTTTCTATTTTGACAGATATCGTTCTAACACAAATGCCTATACTACATGGTTGTCTGCTTTCTTTATTAACTGTGCACAAGTAAACCTCTGGAGAGCTGTTTTGTGTTCAAGTGTGGTGATTAAAACAAAACAAATCAATCAAAGTTGCTGATCTCATGAATCACTCTGGAAGAAGTCACCTCTAAACTCGGTCCCACAGCATCCATTAGACTTCCTGCGCTCAGCTGGCAAATCCCGTTCGACTGAGTGACAGTTAGCCTACATGACCAAATTTCATTTTGCTGCCAACAACATTGTGGACCGCGCTCAACCTGACCACTGTCTCAGCTTTTCCGGGCCGGTGCTCTAATACTTCTGCTCACAGATTTCCTCAGGGACTCCAGCCCTACGGAGGGCAAGCCTTTTCTGCCTCGTGACATACCTGAGCCTACTGCCGATGACAGCGCCGGCTTTAAGAATGTGTCGGGAATTCAACAGGCTTTTGAAAAAGATATGGCTGAATTGGCCGTGATGGGGCTTCAGATCCTTTCTTCCCAGCGGTCCAAATGTTGCCTAAGAATAATCAGATTCACTCGCCTGTAAAAGGTCTTATAGATGTATTTTGTACGTTTTTTTTGTTTGTTTTTTTTTTTTAAGAACGAAAAAACAATCAAAATAAAATCTACCGCTTATTTGCACCGGTGTCTCGACTCATTGTTTTACGGCTTACGGCTCTCATAACTCTTAATGTTGTTTATGGCTGTGGCAGGCAGCTGCTAAACAGAGAGAATACTCTAAAATCCGACTGAGAGCCCAAAAGAAAACAGAGCAGCTGGCGAGCAGCTAAACATGGAGAAGCGTTCAGCATACACATTCTCTCAGAGGTTGCAGACATAAAAATCAGAGATAAAACTGAAGTAAATCAAGACGTTTATAGTGCAGATGTACAGTTAGCCTGCTTGCTAAATACATTATTGTATTAGTGAAAAAGATTATGATACACAGTCACCATAACCAGGCATAAAATGATACATTCAGCTCAGGAGTCAGTATTATTGGGATCACAACTTTACCGTGGGAGATTAGGAAATCCATCAAAAGTTTAAAAAAAAAATCCTAAATATTATTTTAAATAAGGAGCTTTTAATAATCTTGCTAATGTTTCACTTGTTCATATATTGTGGTTTTTAAGCTTTTCTAAAAATTAGACCTTCTCTCATTCAAAATGTCCTGTATGTATTTTGTTGAAAATACATCAGCTTTAAAGCCCGTTTTAAAGATTTTCTTGTCAGGTTTGATTGGACTAAATATTTTGGATGTTAAATGACTGGTGGTTAAATTCATGAAAAATAATTTTAAAAAGTAAAATAAGCAAATATCTCCCCCCATAACGTATCCTTTTTATTTCAGCAGTGGTGCTATTCTCACTGAGCTAACAAATCGGTTGTATCTTTTCTGTTACTCTACCAATGATTTGTCTTTTGTTTTTCAGTAGAGCTGCTTGTTACGACTTCCAAGTTATACAATAATAGTTCACATAAATGTGGTAAAATGTATTTCCACACAGCAAAAAGTTAAATCCTGATAGCCAAAGGTAAATATTTTTATAAGATCGTTAAAAAAATAATCAAAATGAAGCAACGCTGCTGGTGGCAATCGCAATATTTATCACTAATATGTTTTTAATAGCGAGGATTTTTTGCTTTTTATGGTTATTTAGGGTGTACTAGATAACCATAGTAATAACCAAAGTAAATGCATTTGCATTTACTTTGAATAGCTTGCTGGAGTTTTTTTTGTGTATTTTCTATATACATGACTGTCCCTGGCTAACATACGATTTATAATTATGTAATTTATAATGTAAATTATAATGTAATTTAAACATGCCCCTAACATTGGTTACTGATAATCACAGCATCAAAATGTATGCTGGTGTTATCCTTGATGGGATAATAACGCCACACTAGATCATCACAGCTTTTACTGGTAATACTTCAACATTTAGTGCGTAGCTGTAAACGAACTGCTTGAGATGAGATGAGGCTTATAATCTGTGTGTGTGTGTGTGTGTGTGTGTGACTGCCGTCCAGATGTTTGAACTGATGAAGATCTATCCATGATTGAAATGTTATTAATAAAGGCAGTGAAAATCAAGTGTGCCAGGCTTTTCTGCAGTTGTTTCCCTCCTACTCAAAACTTCATACACAATTCAAACGATCGCTTTGGATTCGAAGGGGAAAAAACTCAAGGGTGGGTTATATTTTAATGCAAGAAAATCCCTATAAACTCAAGGTGAAAGCATTTTCCTTTGTCATATAGAAAATAATTATGACCCGCTCTTGAATTAGCAGCTTTAGTTTATTGCACTACAGGGAAAAATGGGATGCGGCTGCAAAGGGTGTCAGCACTCTGTTATCCCGACAGTTTAACTACATGCCGTACTCCTGAGATTCCTTCACCAGATTTAGCTGCAGATGCTGTTCAACCTGTTGAAGACATAAAGCAGAGCTGACAGAGTTGCTTACAGGCACAGAGGGTGAATCATTTGTGCAACAAACCATAAGTGGAATGACCTAGACAGATTCTACAATTACTCAAAACCGCGTACAGCCTGGCAGCGGGGTTAGCAAGAAGAACTGACTAAATGCTTCCCGCCTGTAATTGTGTTGGGAGGCAAGTGTGCAAACTAACTCAGCAGGTGACCCAATTTTTCACAGCGATGTTAGCAGATTAGGCTTGATTGCAAAGTAGATATGCAGTAACGAGTGCTAATATATAGAACAGGATCTGTGCGAGCCGAAGGTTCAGGGTGAGCATAGATGCAAAGGCGTCTATTTGCGTTGTTGACAGCAAAGTTGCGATTACAGTTCTAACCAGATATTTGCTTGCAAAAAAAGAGAAACTTTTTTTTTTTCAATTATACGCATCAAATCACTTTTTTTCCCCCTCAGTGTTTATATGAGCTAGGATTTCCAAAATAAAATGATTTATATCTGCAAAATACCAGAATGATGAGCCTGTTTTTAAAACCAAATTTGGAAGCTTACATGGATTTTCTTATTATTTAGTGGGATTTTCTTTTAAACTGTGTGATTGATTAGTTGAAATGTTGGCCTCCTGATAGAACTGTTGGTCACACCTTAATTCATTTTTTTTTTCAGTATTCTCCAAAAATAAACAAACCAAAATACAACTTTGTAACTAATTCTCTGCTATGTATGATCTCTTTGCCCATTTGGAAGACACATTTATATGCCAGCTTTAATTTTCTGGCCGATGGCTTGAGATAATGCTTTGGTATTTCCACATAAAGCTGTTTCCTCGTTGTGACTTCTATTTTGGGAAGTGTCCACATGCACATCGCAATGTGGATGGTGTTCTCAGGCTTGCAAGTTTCACCTTTCTTTCCCTCCAAATATAACTATCAACTTTAACTCATAAGATAAAAGTTTGCCTTATAGGATCATGGGACATGTCTCCAAAACTTAAAGCTTATGTCTCTGAGGTAGTTTTCAAACGGCAACATGTTTTTTTTTTTTTTTTGTTTTGTTCTTTTGCTGTTGTTGTTGCTTTTGGAGTAACGGCTTCTTCTTTTCTGAGTGGCCATTCAGCCGATAGCAGAACAACACTTGTTTCGCTGCAGATAATGACTTTTTCTTATCAGCTTCAGTCAGCCTCGTCACAAAATCTTCCGCTATTGTCCCCTGATTGACGGACACATTTTTCAGCACGGCTTTTCAACACCGCAACACAGAATTCATCTAATTTCTGAACTGAACTTGGCGAGACATTTTCTTGCTCTTTATTCGTGCATAACATCGTTTGAACGGATTATTGTGGCATATAGAAATGTTTACCTAAGGATGAACCAGAGCTGTGACAATCAGCAATTTTGCACATTATATTTTGCTTGATTTCATTAGATTTTTTCATGTTTTTTGCCCTAAAAAGCATCTAATCCATAAATGCTGTGAATTAACCTATAAGAAGTTCACAAAGCTGCAGCATCATAATCTGGGCTTTTCCTAATTATCTATAGGGATTATAAACTGTGTATTGTTACAGCCAAAATTATCTATACTACTGGCAGATTAAGATTGAAAATGATACCCTACCTTCTTTTCACATTTCATCAAAAATAGCATGTGAAGAATTAGTTTCCATACCCTTCTGGATAATCAATTATAATTGTTGACCATCTTGTAATACTGTATTTCCACCGATTAATTTTTGATGATGAGTTTAAAGTTGTTTAAGGCTGGAAGGGCTGTTTACCATCGCTCTAATCTTTTGCTCACTGCATACATTCATAATCAGGTTCAAGTCAGAACTCCAACCGGTTTGCTCTGAAATGTTGATATTATTCCAGCCAGGAAAAAAAAAGCAGGTTTTTAAAATTAAAAGATTACTTCAAACCCAGACCTGCCATGGAAAGAATCATTTTAGTAAGTATTTTATGTAGATTACACAATCTGAAGTAAACAATAAAAGAAAATTATCTCACATTATTCTTGCGCTTAGCAAGCAGAAATAATTGGATCATCCCAGATGACCTTAAACATGAAAGTAAAGGGTTAATCTGACTTTTTATTCAGAGTGGAAAAAAGGCAGGTTGTGTGCAAATATCTACTTTCAAAAAAATAAGAGACTAAAGTTATAGGATACGCCTTTTTACTTGTACTCTACTATCCTACAATTTGCATGCAATTCCAGGCTAAGAAGCACACGTTTGACCTTATTATCTGTTTGTTAGGTACTAAACGTGAGCGTGATGGAGGGAGAGCAGATAACAGTGGAGGACACAGGTGGTCAAGAACCTTTCATTCTCGCCAATGAGTCGGTGCTGATGAGGGGCCTTGTTCTGCGCAGCTGGAGCAACCAGATCTCGATTCGTTTCCGTGGCAATCAGCGGCTCAATTCAGGATTCCTCCTGCTGCATTACCAAGGTGAGCCAAGTCCATTCAAATTTGATCAATCCAACAATTGTTATATTCATCTGGTTCACAACAGGTTGGCATAGAAAATTAGGCATTTGTAAGCAACCTTTTTTTTCTTTTTCCAAAATTTTGCAGTTTTTTTTTTTTTTACCACTTATTGATTTTGGAAAGTGCAATAACATAAAAGTTAACTTTATTTTTAACTCGGTTTGTAGAGAAGTGTTTGTTTATCACATAATACTCCCACAGGATCTACGTGGAAAAGCAATAAATTCTGTTCAGCTATCACATCATATTTGTGGAGCCACAGATATAATGAAGTGGTACAGTTCACTGCACAGTGGACATTTTGTCAACTGTCAGAAATGCTTGCCAGATTTAACCGTGTGAAAATAATGCTTTGATGTTTGATTTTTCATTTAAAGAAAAGACTTTAAAATGCACAGCCACCTCACACAATCACATATCTCCCACCCGTTTCAACTGATGATAGATAGATAGACAGTGAACCTGATTTGCTTTTCTTCACATCTGATCCTGTGACATGCAGCGTGACCTCCGGCTAACCCAGGATACCGAGGAGGAATTAGTGTCTCAGCTCAGAGACGTACTATTTGCTACTGCAACAAATGTTGACCAGTGATTTTCAGGGTGCTGGAGTCTCTCAACAGCAAACAATGTTTTATCTCACATGAAGGAAAGCCATTACAACGCCTGTTGAACACAGGATAACTAGGTCAAGATCGCTGCTAAAAGATTCAGACATGTTGACTAAGCCATAGACAACTTCATCATTTGTTTCTGAACACATACAGCTGCAGCCCTCCATGAGTTTCCATCCTGATCCTCCTGACCTTGCTCCTCCTCTTTGCGTTTTGCTGAAATGACTTGCAAACAGCTAGTTTGTCTTATAATGTGTGCAGATGGATCTTAGAGAAAATGTTATTTTCTTTCTTCCTTCATTTTGGGCTTAGATATCTTTACGAATATTATTACTAATATATTATTAATGACTACTGATGCTGCAGCTTCACTGGGTAAGTAGACCAGCATCCAGGAGCCGAGGATCCTCAGGGATTCGTGATACTGATCATTAAAAAAAATGTTGTGATCCGAAGCACAATTTGATACAAAGAATTGGATCTGGACATTTATTAAACACATACTTGAGGAACATTATGGTAACATTCTTTCATGTTTATCTCAACATTTTTTTTTAGTTAATCTCCCCTACTTTGGTGTGGCTTAAGAATGAATACATGCTCGCTTTGATACAGAATAAAAAAATTTTTAAGCACTTCTAAGATGGAATACATAAAAAAAAGTTAATCAAAATCTTACCTGGTGAGGACATCCAATGCGATTTGATTACTTTAGAGAAGTTAAGATTCTTGATTGGATACAATATTTGATGTTTTTCTAATCTGAAATTTTTTTTTTTCTTTAATATTTTGTTTTACCAACCAATGTCAAATATTCGTAGCTGCTCACTGGTGTCAGCAGGTTTCAGGGAAATATTTAAACATAGTGCTTCAAATGGTTTCTTCCTCTCATTCGTTCTTTCTTTCTTTCTTTCTTTCTTTCTTTCTTTCTTTCTTTCTTTCTTCCTTTCTTTCTTTCTTTCTTTCTTTCTGACTGCTCCTTTTAGTTTGGAGGCAAATCAATACATGGAAACATTCAATAGACCAGAAAAAAGTTTTATGTTGATACAAAAATATAAATTTTGAGCCAAGAACAAAAAAAAAGCTGAAGTTGTTAAATTAAAGCCAAGCCATTATTAAGGCGCAGATCTCATCTGTACTATAATGCAATGTACAGTAAGAATGTAGCAACACTATACTGTAAAGTCAGGAAACAAACAACATGTCAAGGCTTTTTCCCACATGGCCATTCATCATAAATCTTGGAGTGAATCCTAAGGTGGTGATCCAGCACTACGACGACAAGAGTACAAACCGTGTCGCCAGAAATAAAGTTGCTCTTTTCCCAACCTCTATAAATATGATCCATACATTCTTCACAACCGTCCCTTGTTTTTTGCATGACATTGATCTTCTGTGCCGCTAACAATGTCTGTTTATCTTAGCAATAACACAAAGCGACCACCAATTACATGCCCCATCGATTTTAGCTGATGGGGGGAAGCCAGTGTACAAAGCATTCGCTCCTCTACTTTAATAGGACATTTTTGGTCAGTTAGAAAATGAAATAAAGCATCTAAACATTGGCGCTGACGTGAGATGAATCCACCCTTCTCGGTTATGTGGATATTATTGTGTGGTCTAGGCCAAATGATGACAGTGACAGGTCATTACACTGACAAGTCATTACAGATTACACAAGCAAAAGTAGTGATGCAGAATAGCTATGGACAGATGATGATAAATTGTATTTCACTGTAAATATCTAAAGAGTAAATCTTTAATGTGATCCAATAGGACAGTGACAAATGTGTTGATGTCAAAATCCATGTATTATTTCACTGTAATTTTACATGCAACGGATTATTATTCACCCTTACAACTCTAGCTTGCTTTTCCATTAATCCTTTGAAAATTGCAGTGCCTTTCATGTAAGTGACTTTTTTTTTTGTTGCTCATTTCATCATGTAAGAGCCAGAAATATCAGTGTGATTTATTGGAATTTCATCACAAAATGGTGTCATATTGGGAACTGAAAGTATACTTTTGGTAAATTAAAAAAAAATCTGAAACATGTGTCATGAATTGGTTTTCAGCCCCTTTTACTCTGGCACCTCTAAAACAGAATCCAACCAGTTGCCTAATTTAGTTAAGTCTCAACCTGGGTGCAATTTAATCTCGGGGTAAAGTTGTTTTTAACGTTGTGACTTTGTAACAGGGACAACAAATGAAAAACTGCCTTTGGCTAACGCTGCGGATTTTTACTTCATTTGTTCTGTAATGTGCACCATCTCATCCCAAACTAATGCCGTGCAGACCAAATCAATAAATTAGAATCTTATTAAAAAGTCCATTTACTTCAGTCACTACATCCACAAAGTGAAGCACATTATGTAGATTAATTACACACAGACTGATGCTTTCATGCATGCCTTTATTTGTGTTTATTGTGATGAATTTCTGCTTACAACTAATGAAACAAATGACATTTAATATTATAATACTATATTAGACCAATAAACAATGTAATTTTCATGCAGAAATGTGAGCTTAATAAAAAACATGAGTCATACCTACTTGAGAGTTGTTATTTTCAAAAACTACTTTTGATCTGACAAAGGAACCTCAGTTGAACGCACATTCTTATTTTTTTAATTTTAATGACAGTACATCATATCCTGGACACATTATCCCCATCATGCAACAAGGAGGGTTTTTTTTTTTTTTTTATCATGCAACAAGGAGGGTTTTTTTTTTTTTTTGTTCCGACTGGGACAAGAAACTGGTCTGACTGAATAGATGAGGCAGCTAAATATAGGACAATCCTGAAAGAAAACCTTTATAATCGACACCTGCGTTGAGTTTCACCTTCCAGAAGGACAACATTCCCTAAACGGACAGCCAACGTGGGTCATTGTTCTTTCTACTTCTGTACCTCAAACATTTCCCCACACCGTACATAAAAGTAAAGGTTTTACATAGCAGCACTTTATGTAGACTCATCATTAATCAAAGGTTTTAAATTTACATCAGAATGAGGAGCTTCAAATCAAATACCAATACTAAAGCCGGGAGGCAGCCCGCTATCTCCACTGACCGTGCAAACAAGCAGTAGAAAATTTAATAGGGTTGAAAGTGACAACTACAATTTCTATTTTATTTTATTCTGAGTTCTTATGAGTTCTTTTAAGGTCAGGAGAGTCATATCTTTACATCAAAAATCTCCACTGGCCAAAGCAACAACCATTTTGTTTAGATTGAGAAATATTCATGTGCTAGTATGTCCCTGTTGAAGCCCAGAAACAAAGAACGAACAAATGTTTGTTTGTCTCTAGGGGCGCAAGACAGCCAAACCCCACAAGGCCGATAGTGGTAATTACAGAAAACTTAGTTCTACAAAATATTGGCTGAGGGGTGATTGATAGACATGCACGTGACTCTTTTCATATTTGTACTTCTTAAATAATTGAAAGTAGGTTTTTCAAACCTATTCACAATTATTTATTACTTAATGTTGCTCTGTAAAATGCAGATAGAATACGGAAAAGTTCCAGGTTGTAATGGGATACAATTTCAAAAAGGTTAAATGCTTGTAGTAGTATCACTTGTTATGTTGATGTTCTCCCTTTACAGAAAAAAAATTATTATATTAAAAAAAAAAATCTAACAAAAATTTACTACAACTCACTTTATTCCAGCACAGTCAATTTAATTTAATACTGCCAGGCAAGTCATATCTTCAGGATTAATTTATTTTTACAAATCAATTAATCCTGATTTGTAAAAAGTTGCCCACCAACAACCAAAATGCCAACAGATTGCACTAAATCTTCACATTGGCTTTTCTTCCCACCTCCTGTCCTTCAACAGGAAAACTCTTCTAAAAGATCCCTGGTCAGGACAGGCGGCCATCTGGCTTCACCGGCCGGGGGTAAAGAGGACAGAGTGACAGACCAGCACCAGGTCCAAGGATACTTTGCTGTGGGAGGGGAGAACAAAAACAAAAACACTCAGGCAGTTAACATACTATAATTGAGCAGAACATCAATTCAAGAAAAAACACAACACACACAAAACAAAAAAAAATACAGACATATAAAATCCCCATTGCAGAGGCTTATAAAAGCTGAAAACTAATAAATAAATCACCAGCTTCAGCAAATTAAAGAGAACTTCTTACAGGTTGCTCTTAAGTTCTTAAGCTGTAAATCAAATGACCATGAATACTCCTCTCTGCTGTTATATTTGCAAGGAGTGCAACATTGACAAAAAAAAAAATGAAATGGTACAAATTTATGTTGGTGCTGCAAATTTAGCTACAACAATGAAAAAAAAAGGCAATGGGCAGTTTTGTTAAGAAAAAATAAAAATGTCAGAGACAGAAGATTTTTCAGTTTGCGTTTCTCTGCTTCGTAAGCAGAATATCACCTTGTCCTTTAGAATGGGCTGTGAGTAATGTGACCGGACAAGCGTGGAAAAGGAGACAGAACCGTGGAGAGGTTTCTTCTCAGCTCCAGGTAATTAATATCTTCTACAGCGTTGGCTCTTTCTGTGATGACAGACTGATGGATGCCTCTATTACATCAGCAGTGTGCCTGACACTCGGAACATAATTTAAGATGCGTTCTATGTTTAATGCAAAGACAGTACGTAAGGGTGTGGAATAAAGGAGGAGACACCAGTTTCAGCACATCTCCTCACCATTATCTTTTACATACGGTTCATGTGAGAACATCGTGGCTGTGCATGGATACTGCTACGGATAGCCATCCATAATTATAGTTCCCTCAGGTAAAGGTCTGTACAGAAGCTGACTCAAAGATGCCACTTTCTGCTACATGTCTGACAGTAATGTTTGAAGACTTTTTTTATCCTCTCTTGCCGTTCTTCTGAGAGTTGGTAGGATAAGCTCACTTCCATCTCTCCACTGCTTAGTCACAGTTTTATTGGTTTCCAAAGCGTTTCTTCATTCCTCTGACTATAGAGGTGAGCAAGCTTATTTCCTGACTTTTGAAAAAAAAATAAAAAATCAACATGGCGGAAATAATTGAATCCCATCTACTTTGGTCTCTTCCATTTAAAGCAGCTGGCTAGAGAGGTGGCGTCACCTGCCATACACAGGGGAAACGGGAAGCTACTGCCTATTCTGATCATCTTAAAAGAGAAAAATAAAAATCACAAAGTAGGTCCAGATGCTTTTCTATTTCTTTTCACTGGTTAGGTTAGGAGTAGGACCTCTCTTCTATTAATGTGATAAATTAACCTCTCACAATAAAGGCTTGTTGACTTTGATTTTGTCTTGCTAACAGTCAAAATTCGTAAGGCAAAAAAAATCCCTCCACTTTAACTCAGTTTTAGTAAGCCAACAATAAGCAATAAAAACATATTTTTTTGTTTTCTGAATATTTAAGTTAATCTTGAAAAAAAAACAACATTTTCATACTTTTGCAAAGTCACTGGTAAAGTAGTTTTACGTCGATTGCTGAAATGTATTTAAATGTTTGCTGAGACACTAATCCTTTTTTTCTTTTCTGTTGTATTCAGTATGTGTGTGTATAAATATATAGATGCATATATGTTTAGTTCATAATGATGCACATTCTTAAATAAAGAATGCTAAAATAAATAAAGTAGTTTCACTGTTGTGAACATTTAATAAAGAAAGACTTGAATATTTACAAGCCAGTAACGTCAGAAATAAAGTGTTTCCATATTAACCCACATTATTGCGATATGATGCATTACATGGCACATTAGTTTGGTTGGAGACGTTTGTGCAGGCAACAGCTACAGATATCAAAGAGATACAAGAGAATGAATTTCTTCATGGTTCAGAAAAAAACACAGAATTGAGGAACTGAGGAAGAGAAGTAAGTAGTGAGATATAGTTGGGATGTCATGGAAATGATGGGTGAGATGATTAGCTTACAACTAGAGATGGTGGAGTTGCAGGGGAGGAAGGTCAGGATACCCACAGAGGGTGAAATCAGTGGGTGGTGGAGGGCGGCGCTTGTTGATGAGGATTTTCGTATTATCAAGGAATAAGACGTAGTAGGCCTTACTGCCAGCTATAAAGCCAAATAATCTTTCCCCTGGCTGTTTAAATCCCCTGCCTCTTTAAATCCGCTGCTCTTTAGGTTCCTCCGGATTGGGCTCGTCGACCCCCAGCTTTGAGGACACACCTGCCGGTCACACCCTGCATGTATTGTTTTTAGGCGAACATTTACAACCCAGAACGTTTTTACATCCAGCTGTACTAATTCCCCATTTATTTTGAAGAGGTTTTGATTTTAATAGGTTTAGTTTTATCTTTGCCAGTGCTGTGTGCAAGCATTTTCTGTCTGATTTTTTAACTAATGTGCTGCAGTGACATCTATGGTGGCCACATGTCTTCTAATAATGGTGTGTGATTCACAATTTATCAAGGCTTCTGAGGAGCATTGACTGAATTCCTCCTTTAGTTCAAAGTTAGCTCTCTTTAATGGCCTTTATTGAATAAACAACCATTAAAATTGAGGATTTTGTCCAACCACGTAAATATCAATAGGCCATATCGGGGCAAAGCGATGGTTTTACTTTTTACAACTGAATCACTTTCCCAGAGACAACACCATCGATCTTTCTGTAAAAGGCAATGCCTTGATGCACAGCCGTGGACATGAGGCATGGATGCAATGACAGTCACCCCCTCCCACATGTCGCTTACAAAGGATTGCTGCTAAATCTGCTCATCACAACACTAGCTGACAAGAAATGACTAGTCATTGGAACAACACACGTTTCCCCTGACAACACAATTTTTATTTTCTTTAAATGTCAACGTAACAGAAAATAAATGATACTCCCCAAATAAACTTCCATTAAACAATAATGCCAATCTACACAGCATTCGTGGTTTGTTTTGTTTTCTGTCGCCCCCGTTTCATTATCTCCTGCCCTCACCTTGGCCAATTTGATCCAATTCCAGCTCCTTACATGATGGGATTCATTTAGGAAATAAACACACACACACCCACACCCACTCAAAGACACAATCACGCAACAATATAGCAGTCAGTGGACCTAAAGCGAAATGCATTTTTATTTGTGTGTCCAAATTTATTGGGTAACTCACTATTACCGCTTTCCTCGTCTCAACAATTCTACCGTACTCCACATAGCATTTGTCCATTACTGGTTGAAGAGGAGCATTCTCAATTTTAAGTACTTAGGCAAATGAAATGTGCATGTAGCAGAAAAAAAAACAAAAACTAATTTGACGGATGTGTGAGTGAATGGCAAATGATTTTTTTTTTTTTTTTTTTTTTGAGAAGTGGTTGCTGCCTTTGAATGATTTCCCTCATTTTGATTATCTGGGGCTGGTGAAAATAACAATTGCATACAAAATACTCATTCATGGTTTTTGTATTTGTTAGCAGTGCTCCAGCCAATTTTTCTAAGTGATAATCCATTGTCAATACACGTATGAAACATAAGAATTATTAAGAAAGTCAATACTCAAGGATGCTTAAAACATCTATTTATTTTATTAAAAGGAGAGCCTGTGACTGTGGCGCTGGCTAGAGCAATCTCCTCACAATCACAGAGTGTCTTCAACAATCCTACTCCAGATACAAATAGTGTCCTGACAATGGAAAAATAAGCACTATATTGCTGCATGAGGGGATTTATTTAACACAAATTCTAGTTTTATACTACCTTGATAAGAAACAGACCCTTTTCTACTCTTTGCTTTGTACGATTGTTTTCTGGAGGTGTGGACTCTGTTGAAGTTTTCAGTTTTATCCAATCGCTAATGTTTTGCCGTGACGTACATATGTAAGATGACAGTGTAATGCCTGCACTGTAAAACAGCCATCCTCCACTGCAAAGGGAGAAGTGCCAAGCCGAATGAGGCGGGTGTGAATGTTAATTCGATATTTGGAAGCTTGGCCAAATTACATGGACTGAACAGCTTCATTCACTTCCTCCGCTGGCTTTGCCAAACTATAGGAAGACTACAGTTTTAAAACAGCATTAAAAAAAAATCAACGCCATTGTTCACAGTGATTGAATTTCTTCCGGAGAAATTCTTCTCAATGGGAGAAAACCCAGACGGAGAATTGAAGAGCGATTAGAAGTGCTTGGGAAGGCAACGGTCAGACTAGGTTTATGCTACTTTGGCAAAAATTGGGTCGTTTCAACCCAACATTAATAAAGTGTAGTAATTTAAATTTCTTTTTTTTTTCTATTTGACCATTTCTATGGCAGAGTATAACTAAAACCAAAAATATCACTCAGAGTTGAATGGTCACGCAGTTGCAACCTGACCTCACAGCAAAAAGGTCATGTGAGAAGTATGCGCCGTCGCTCCAGCTTCCTCAACTAAAAACATGCATGACGGGTTAGCTGGCCATTCTAAATTACCCTTTGACGTGAGTGTGTGGACGCATAGTTATTTCTTGTTTGTCTTTGTGATGGACTGGTGACCTCTCAGCAGATGAACCTCGCCTCGAGCCTATTGACAGCAGGAGATAGACTCCAGCCCTCCTACGACCTTTCAAAGCGGCTATAGAACAACAAGCTGTTGAATACAAATGGACGGAAGCACAATAATCCAAATTGGGTTGTTTTTAGTCTAGATGTTTTAGGAATACGTAAAAATGGAAAATATAAATTTACCTTGATATTTGTGTGCCGTAATGATGGACTTCTGACCCCGTCCAGGATATAAACCTCTTGCTCTCTAACGGCTGGTATAAACTGCGATCCTGCAGTGACCCTGAACAAGATTAGGTAGGTTACAGAAAATGAGAGCATGAGTGCAGCATTTTATCAGCAATGTTACAATTTATTTTTTATTTTTTTAATCTATGCTACCACCACCAAAACACTGTAGCATGATGCTGTGGCATACTGTTTATAACTGGATATGTGTCTATTAACAGTGTTCAGTCAGACAATATTTGAATACTTCAACAGTCGTACGTGTCAATATTATTAGCATTATGTGCAATGTTTAAGCGCAAATAACACCGATTTTCATATTTGCTCTTTAAATGATGCAACATTGGGTCTAAAATTCTGGTTCGTACTTGTTGAGCTCTACACCTTATTGTATATGCGCATGTCTTCTCCTTGACATTTGTGCAAGAAAACAACAGAAAAAATAGACATCAGCTCCACATCTGTTTCCTGTGGCTCTACAGCACCAGCAGCTAATCTTCCTGGCTGCCTGCACCGTGGATCTATTATTTCTAATGGCAAAACAATCAGGCTTTATGGCCCAGCACCACATCTACTGGAATGGAAGCAGCACGTAATTTAATACTTCAGGAATTGGCTCCACGATTTTTGCCTCTGGCTCCCCCGTCGTATGCTCAATAGGGATTTAAATGCTGCTATGATAATGGCAATAACTAGGTTCATTGGAGCTAGTGATAAACTATGAATGGAATGGATGACCCAAGGGCAGAGTGCTTTGTCCCTGTGGCTCACTGATTTACTGCAAAGCAAGGACCTGTTTCATAAGAAACCAGTGGCTTGCTAAAGAAGAAAAAAAAAAAAACATGCAAGTCAGTGGTTTGAGAAACCTTTATGGCCATTAAGCATTTAGGGCTGTTTTTCCTTACGTTTTACTTCAAAGACTAATAGAATGACATTTCGAATAGACAATTTAGTTTCAAGGTAACAGCATAAAACCTATCACATTTCTTTTATTCTACAAATGGCTGGTTGAAGTGAAAACACTTCAAAGCCAACCTACAGAGCTGGTTTAATTTTTGTGCAGTTTAATCTTCACTTGCCCCACATCTCTTTGCGCAACACATTTTCACTCGAGAGTATCGAATTGTACAGTTACATAAAACCTACTGGCATTCCCTGTCCTGTTTGGCATTGGAGCTCTGACAGAAGTACCGTCTATAGAAGGTGGAAAAGGCTTTAACAGGAAACTAAAAGATTTACTTGTGAACAAGCTGTCGTTCTTTCGGATCATTTTTCTGTCCGCCGTTAACTTTACTCACTCTGTAATTTTGTAATGTTGAGGCTGGGGAACTTCTTGATAGACTTAAGAACCAGAGTAAAGGTTAGCTTAAATCAATTCAAGTGTAACTGGTTCATCTTTCAGACTTTCTGCTGGAACGTATTTGAATCGGGTGTTTCATACACCCACATAAATCGGATGCACGAAGCTATGGTTGCTTTACTGGCTGACGTTTTTTTTTTTTTTCTTCACAACTCCACATTCAGATTTGCAAACACAACATATACATGAGTGGAACTTGTGCCAATCCTACCTGCTGTCTGCTGAGGTGTGCTTGAATCATTGTTGCTCCGTGGTCAGAGTCCTTCTTGAGAAGCCTCCTCAAATTAGGCCGGTCAAAGTTCTAGCTGTTTTCTGCTCCACACGCCTTTCATAATGCCTTTGTTGTTGTAGCGCCAACCACACTGGATCCAATTATGGTGCTGTTTCTGTTATTCACACATTTCAAGGAGTTTAAAAGTTTTAGTGTGGTCATTAAAGTCCCTTCACTAATGAGGTAGAACAGTGCGGTTATTAGACAGGAGGAGAAGGTTGTTTAATAGCTTCCATTAAAGACTTGCTTTGCTTACTTCATTATCTATGCTAACTTCATCCCATTCTACACCATTTATTTAAAAACAGGGACAGGACAACAATGCAAAGGAACTCCAGGAACATTGATCTTACCCCGCGGCAATCGTCCGTCTTGGACAGACGCAGCATAGGCTATTCTTCCTCCCACTATCATTTTTACAGACCCACTGCGACGTTCGGCTTATCAGCCAAACCTTCATTTGTCAACATACTTGCAGTAACATGAATCACGCGGCGCTATTATTTACCAGGGCCCCAAACATCCCTCTGTACATTTGCATATTTTATTTGTTGGTAAATTACAAATAGCAGATGGAGGCTAGAAAGCGAGCCAATGCTCGATTTCACACCGATTCTAATTGTGTGAACGTTCGACAAGGACTGAGACAGTTGGCTGAAATGTGGTGTTTGATTTGTTTGAAGAAATAATGGGCAACAAAAGACCACTCCCCTTCTATATGCAAATATTTAACAGTGATAAACAGTGATTTAGAGGGGGACACAACATGGCGAACACATACAAAACACAGATTCAAAATAACAGCGGTTGTGCACATTGTAGGACAGGATTTTGTCTGTTCAGAATTGTATGCAAATTATCTGTTTATTTTTGCTCCATAGGAAATATCTATCTATCTATCATAGCTGATTAAAGATGCCTCTATTTTCTGTTTTCTTTCTGTGGCTTTCTCTTCACTTCAGCTTTTGTGCTCAGCTGTACATTCCCCAAAGAGCCTGCGGGTGGAGAAGTCTCAGTGACCCATCTCCACGCCGGCGGGGAGGCCTACTTCAGCTGTTTTACTGGATACAAGTTGCAAGGTCCCAAAATGCTCACATGCCGCAACGCAACTACACCCTACTGGAGTGGAAAAGAACCTCAATGCATAGGTAAGGCAACTAATTCCTCTGCCAAGTTTATTCAAATGAATATCTGCAGCTGGAATTGGAATCCGGTATTAGGGACCGCAGCCATGCCTACGTGTGATTTGGTTTGGTTTATTTGACTTTTGTATTACATTAAACCAAGCTATATTAAGTTTTTCACTATCTGACAAACATCTCGCTAAGAATGAAACTCCTAACATTTTTAACAACTGAAATCGAGAACAAAATCGAGCTCTCGAAAACAAAGCAAGACTTTTTTTTTTTTTCTTCAGGCTTCCTGAAGAAAACTGGTAATTTTGATTAATGAACGCTTTTCACCAGAGTGTCTCCCACTGAGTTGATTTGAGAGACCAACTGTGCACAGGGAGCTATTCTTTAGAGACGGGGACAAAACAAAGCTGTCCGGACCTGGCTGCCTTGATTAGCACATGTGGCTGTCAGTCTCCTGCTTGTAAAGGCTCATCTTCCTGTTCCGGCCTTTCACATCGCCTGCATGCAGCTGCTCTCGGCTGATAGCATTACCGCTGCCATTTTGCCGCGTTAAGACACTCTTAGGCCCAGGAGAGCTGCCTGGTGTTGCACAGCCACAGTCCATTGGATATTGATGCAATCTGTGCACAGACAGTGACTTTTCTCTGAAATCCCCCTTCCATAGTTTCATTACATTTCTCATCTAGCTTTTACCCTCTAACTCTTTATCCTCTTGCTCCCTTCTCTTGCTCGGTTTCTTCTCATATAGCGTCCTGTGGGGGGATGATAAAGAATGCCACCTATGGTCGTATCGTCTCTCCTGGTTTCCCTGGCAACTACAGCAACAATCTGACCTGCCACTGGGTACTGGAAGCCCCCGAAGGCCACCGGCTTCACATTCACTTCGAGAAGGTTGCTCTGGCAGAGGATGACGACAGGTTGGGCTATACCTGACATAATTCTGAAAAAGAAAAACAAGCAAAAAAAAAAGCCTCATAAAGACCTGTTAGGAGAGAAAGAGACTCAACTAGTCCAATAGGAGTTTACCATCTTCCTCAGACCTTTACTAACGGATCCATTAGACCTTACCAGTTGTAAAGTTTAGACTAATTATTTGTACTCTACATCCCACAGATGCTCATTGGGATTAAGATCTGAAGAAATTGCAGGACAAGTCAACACGTTGGACTTGCTGTTGTGTTTCTCTTTAGCTAATAGCTGATACTATCAAGCCCTAAACTCTCCATCTGAATGACATTATCCATGTGAACAGAGCATTACATTCTCAAGGGTCATTAATGACCAAAGTCTTTAGAGTAATGGATGAATTTGAAAGCATGTATTGTCACTACAATCCTTTAAGAGCGTTCTTTAAGTCCAGTGAATTGAGGAGGCTGATGTAGCATGAAATAGGGGACAGCAGATTCATTACATTTTCAATTGAATCAACTGATGGACGTGGCTGCTGTCATGCATGGTCATTCGTCTTATTACAAGACCGATCTGGGATATTACCACAAAGCTGTTGCAACTGCAACTAGACGAGTCTCGTGGAAAGTAATTTTTTATTTTATTTTTTTCGGTTTTTACTTCCCAGTCTAATTCACAGGACTGTTTTTGCTGGTGTGTGTTTCCAAACAGGCTGCTGATAAAAAATGGAAACAACATTGACTCTCCACCTGTATATGACTCCTACGAAGTGGAATACTTGCCAAACGAGGGCGTGCTCAGCACAGGCCGTCACTTGTTTGTGGAGTTTACCACAGATGGGACGATGACATCCACCGGAGCAGCCATCAGATACGAAGGCAAGCAGATCACGCGGACTGCGGAGTGACTCATTTTGTACAAGGCGACGTCAGCAAGTCTAACTATTTGCTTTGTTAATGCAGCCTTTGCCAAAGGGATGTGCTATGAGCCTTTTGTAAAGTACGGCAACTTCAGCAGCAGTGACTCCACCTACAGCATGGGAGCGGTAGTTGAATTCTCTTGTAATCCTGGCTACACGCTGGAGCAAGGTTCCGTAGTGATTGAGTGCGTGGATTCTCAAAACCCACAGTGGAACGAGACGGAGCCCGCCTGCAGGGGTGAGCGAACAGATTTTGTCCGAATCCCATTTTAACCCATTCACATCCTGCTCAGTTGGCCTTCCTCTGTGTTTGCTGTCTTCATACGTATGGGAATACGGCTCATATTTCCACGTGCATCTCATCAATCTCCTCCATTAAACCTCGTCCCAATCCCCGTCCCTGGGCACGTTCTTCAAGTAGCTGTGAAAATATTGCACAGCGTGAGAAGGGAGTACTTCTTCATAATGTTATTATGATTTCATTTGTCACGACACCTAGTTGTCCATTTCTGGCAAACAAAGTTGCCATAAAATAAATGCGCTTTAAGGAACCGAAGAAAACAGTTCTGAACATAACACACTTACAGACGAATATAGATGTTCTAGAGGTTTTTGTGGTTGTAGTTGAAAAGGTAACAAATAAAAAAAAAACACACACACTTGGCTAGAAAAATATGATTATGCCTCAAATAAAAAGGCATTATATTGTTTGCTGACAGTTTTTTTTTTTTATCTAGTGTTTCCTATAGGTTAGAGTCCTTCTAATGAGATCCCAGACAAACTGATAGAGTAACCACCGTTTATTTGAAGCACATACTAACACAGTAATGTCCCTCCCCCACCTGTTGTTGCACCGCATGTCAGCTTAAAATTGTGGCAGTTCTTTTTTTCTTTTCTTTTGGATAATAAAACTGTCACATTTGGCTGTTCAGAAATGTTTCTGGGTGATGAAACAAAACAAAAAAAAAACACAGTTATGGCTTTTTTATTACAGCTGGTAAGCTACAGGCAGAATGTCTGTTAAGACACTCACTGCAACCTGGCTACACAGGATGATGCCTAATTGAGCAACTGATAACTGTTTTACTTTTATGAAGCAAAAATATTCAGCCCATTAAGCACAATTATGAAAAATGCTATTAAAATTTGCCTAAATGTACCCATAAATTTTGAAATTATTACAAATGTAGTGATTAAGATGTTAGATTATTTAAACAGCTGTGGGAAATATTAGAAGGAATAGATTTGATTTTAAATAAAGGCAGTGAGCGCATTGCACAAGTGTTTCAAATCTAAATGAAATATTTTGAATGTAAATTTTATATCATCGTGGTATTTTGTAATACGAAGTGATTATGCCATGACAATCTCATTATCATCGTTCTTATAATGCATCAAGTCTTATTTTATTATTATGTTTTAAATAAGTCAAAAAAACAAAAAAAAAACTTAGCCAGATATGCCTGGCCTAACAATCTAAGGATTTCATGGTGTTTGCTTGATCATTTCAGTAGGTGGGGATGTCTTTTGTTCAGACATTAAATCCAAAAAGCATTTAACTGTGTCTTCCTGAACTGGTTTGCTCTGATCCGTGATAAATTCCCTCTTAAGATCATAGGAATGATTTACTTTGATATGTGTGCTTGCAGGGCAGATTTTTCAAGTGCTCAAGATTAAAGGCACACAATAGCTGCCCTGAATTGAACTCTCCACAGAGCGCAGACTATGTACAGTACTTAATAACCAGCCTGCTCTCTATAACACTCATCTTATGTACACATATAGAACATCTTACTTTCTTCACAACAACTTTGCATTGACTTTTATTAATTTTTTTTATTACTTTTTGTTGCCTAACCCCAACCCTGACCCTAAATCTAATCTAAACTCAATTCACACCTCAGCCCTAAACCTAACCCATCACTCCGAAAGCCCTGCAATGTATCAAATACAAGGCCACACGCTCACGCATACACACAATTTGCTGACCATACTTTGGTTGCTTTAATGCCTGCCTGGTCCCTCTATCACAGAGTAAAATTGAAAAGCGTTCTTGTAAAGCCAGATATGGGAAAATTAAATTCTTTGCTCTTCTGGGTCATGGTCGCCACGTAGCTCATTGCTGGTTCACAGTTTTACAACGATCCTGCCGAGCAGCGTGCACGTTCCATTGCACTCGTCCTTTAAAGTCAGGATTCATTGAATTAAATAAAAAAATAAAAAAATAAAAAAACAGGATCTCCCTGCACCAGCGTTTGCGTTTCAGAGGCTCGATCGTACTCCTCCGCCTGTAAATTGGCTGCAGTTTGTTTCCTTGTGTTGTTGACTTTGCTGTCTCTGTGTGTTACAGCTGTGTGCAGCGGAGAGATCACAGACTCTGCTGGAGTGGTGTTGTCTCCTAATTGGCCCGAGGCCTACGACAAGGGGCAGGACTGCATCTGGGGCATCCATGTGGAAGAGGACAAAAGGATCATGCTTGACATCCAAGTGTAAGAGCCCATGCACAGGTCTCAGACTGGAACTCACACAGGGGGGAAGTCAGGGAGGAGGTCAGATTGAGCTGCTAGCGTTTAACACTCCATCTCTTGTTTCAAACACAGACTTTTCCCGTTACTTGCTCATCTGTTTTCTTATCGCAGCAGGCTTGTGCACAAAGAGAAATCTTTCCGTGGCAGCGCTCATTAATTAGATTTTTTTTTTTTTACATTTTTACATCCGCCTACATTAAGGATTCTGTCCTGCTTCCAGCTCGCTCTCTGACCAGATTAGCCAGTAAGCCTCCCTGCTCCCACTTCCCTGGTGTTTGCCTCGGAGTTGGCTTTGAAATGAATATGCTCTGGCAAGTGAACTACTCTGAGCCACTTATCCAGTCCGCCCAAATGGAATCCAGCACACACGGACAGATGTCATAATGGACACACGCACACTGTGTGTGTCACCTTCACTCTTCACCTTCGCGAGCTCCCGTCTCACATAATCACACTCGCACAAACACACGCAGACATCTGTTTCTCCCATCTCCGCACCTCTTATTGGTCTTAAATTAAGTGAAGAAAATAACCCATAACCTTGATTTCTTTTTACGGCGCATTGAGCATTTCTCTAAAACCAAGAAAAAAAAAAATGATTCAAGTGTTGTATAGAAATTCAAATGTTGTCTCGTTATCCTGTATAGATTCATCCGCTTGTTTCGGATGAGGGATTCGACCGTTTCAGCGTGTTCATCCGTCTTGACACAAAACAATACAGCACAAGTGATTTGTTTTATTGCTCAAAGCAGTTGCAGAGGCACAGCGAGAGGTTAAAATTAAGCTGGCAGGAATTCGCCTGAGGTCCCACCAAACAAAGACTGTGGAAAGACTCAGGCTGTAGCTGGTGTACTGGTTGGATTCCTCGTTTGCACAGGCTTGCAGTTGATTCCTTCAAATGCTGCCTTTTCCAAATCCATATTTTTTTTCTTGAGGACACAGAGAAAATGTCTTCTGCTGCAACAGACCACTGTCTGTCTAGTACTTGTTCCATGAATGCAGCTCTAAACAGGTATCTTTCATCCGCTCGTTCATTATTTCTACTCGTACGCCATCTGAAATTTCAGTCAGAAATGTTGAGCGTGTCGAGTAGGTGGCGACGACGTCAATATTTGAAAGAAGAAAAACACAGAAATGCGTGTTCTTAGGCGAAACAGCTTCAGATCCCACCACTTCCGAGCCTCGTCTTATTATTTCTGTGTTTTTATGGCCTACCTACTGAGCAAAACACCTGCTAACATTAGCTAGAGCTGCACATTGACCTAATTTAGAAAGTCATAAGGTTTACAAAAAAATGTTTGTAAATCATGCAGAAATGCTACAAAGATTACGCCAGAGCTTATAGACTGCCTCTTTTGATTCAGCATGAGTTAATTTCCACTTTTCTTTTTCCATTTGTAACATATTTGAGCTGTGCCGTGCTGGAGGATGGCAGATGACACACACTGTAATCTAACGTGTCACAAAGCACTCAAGCAATAACACTGAATGCGCAACGACTTCCAGATGCTTTCCTGATATCAAAAGAGATAACGTTCATTTTGTTTGCATGAAAGGAAAAAAGAAGAAAAAAAACGTTTGCTGTTGATCATTCATTATATTTCCAAGCAGAACTACATCTGCATACAGTGGCAACTGTGCTCAAGTTGTTCTTATGTAACACAGCAATGATGCAGCACTGGTGGAATATTTGAAAGTTAAGATTCAAATTTGTATTTTTTTTTAAATACTTATTCAATCAGTACTTATTTACCAATGTAAATAAATCCATGACCACCTTGTTCCAACATGCCTGAGTTACTGGCAGTAGCTCCACTCTGCAGAGGTCTGCTAAAAGAGCCACTCATTTGATCCAGCTGTGTTTAAAGGAGGGCACTCTTAAAGACTTGGGTGCTCCTGACTTAAAGTGTGTATTTGTTTAGCTAATCTACTCAAGATTATGTTAAAAATCCTAAATTCAAATCCAGATATTCCTTGTTCTTGTCAATTTCAGCTGAAGCAAGATAGATTGATGTACCAATGCCTTTTAAGACTAGATGCCTATGAACAGTTTGATATTATTCAAATGTATTTTCAACTCCAAAATGCTCAGTGGGTAACCTCATCTCAGTGCTGACACCTAACCCAACCTGTGATCCTGAAGCTCACCTCTGCCCTACCCTTATCCTGAAACAGAAGAGGGGTTTTTTTGTTGTTGTTTATGTCAACCAGATGAAAACATTTGCTTCGCAAAATAAGTTTGTGCGTAACCCAAAACATGTTTTGGATTGCGGAGAGTTAAATATTGCGCGAAGATCCTGAGCACGGCTAAAGCAGTGTTGGGCTAAGTAAGGAAAACAACGGAATTTTGAAAGAAAAAGGTCGAAAGACGGGGAAGAATTACACCTATGCGGCTGATTTTCTTTTACTGGTTGAATTAACACAAAACAAGCAGATAGATCTCAGTGACATTTGTGAAGGACATGGTTTTCCTAAGCTATCTTTCAGGCTTATGAGCACTAGGATATGAGCCATCACTTGGATTTTTTCCACAGAATAACAGCCCTGTGTCGGAATGCCACACAGGGCTTTGTGTGACCCGGCATCCCTCTCTGTTCTTTAGATCAAGATTAGAACTTTGTGATGAATGTCTGATGTTGAAAGTCTACCAGGGTACCTCGGATAACAAAAGCTAAGAGAACAAAGCACATGTAGACAAGTTTGGTTTGAGGTAATCTGATTTTAATTCAGGGATTTCTCTTTAAATTCTACCTGTTGGATGTTTGTTTTAATCTGGGCCACAAGAGGCAGCTCGCTGTAAATTAATAGCGCCGCGTCCGGCTTTAGTTTATCTCAAAGTCGGTCAGGCGTGGCTGTCGTGGCAGCCCCTCTGATCCCAGCGGACCCCACCGTTACCTCTGTGTCCGCTCCGTTTAGCTTGAGAAACAGCATTCCTATAGGCTTGGTCAACGCGCAATTTGTGTCAAAGGTGTGTTTGTGTGCAAAAAGGCTCTTGTGTATAAGAGCTGTCTCATTATAAGGGTGGGAACACACTTTTCCACATTAATGAGAATGTTTTCTGTGTTATCATTCATCACTGTGCCTGTGCTGGCAATTACAGAGGAGCAGTGTGCATAATGAGGACTGATTAATTAATTTAGGCCAAACAGGAGGGCTGGCTCTTTGCTAATTAGTGCGGAGCATGGCTTGACCAGGAGCCAGAAACAAGAGGTTACAGCTGATATTCCCACCTGTAGGATACACCTCAGTAAATGCTTCAAATATAGATTAACATTCCGATTGCACTGCGTGCGCCACTTTAAAGTGTTATGTATGTTTACTGACCAGGAACAGGGGCGTTTTAGTTTGGGTTGGTTGCATCCTCTAGTGGAGTTTCTGAGAATTACATGCTATCCCATAAGTCAGTGTATATTATACGGTATCTTTTTGTGCTTCAAACTTATATGAAGCTGCAAAAAAAATAAAAAATCTAAATGCATAATCTCCATGTTAGGAAGATTAAGAAGCTTTCTCCTAAAAGCGTGACAATGAAAGCAATTCCTATTCTGTCCAAGTTGCTGGAGATTAGCTGTGGCTTTTCTAAAGTTGTCAGGATGGTGAAGGAGACAAATGCCTAGAGGCCTGTGAAAAACAACTGTTCTCTCCTCATCCTGTCTGCTGAGCTGAGTCGGTGTGATTGGTATGCAGAGAGCTTCTCCCAAGTTCTTTCTCGAAACGGCACTCCAAAAGTTTGAAAAGGTCAAGACCGTGTTTTCAAGCTGAAATATTTCATCAGATACAGTGCCTTTCATGACTGCTCATTAATATGTTTTGTCACCTTGCAACCAGAAACTTCAGTCGCTACATTTGGCTTTTGTGCATTGGACCAACATTAAATAATAACATAATTATGACGTGGAAGACGACTTTTGAGTTTAAAGTCGGGCAGGACTTTGTTTTCTACCCTCTTTTACTGTACAACTTCGAAATAAAATCCAGTGGAACTAATTGCCTTCAGAAGTTGGCTCACTAGTTAAACTTTGTGTAAATAAATATAAGCTGTGCAAGAATCAGAGGTACATTGGAGAAAACTAGTCAACAAACCACGTCAACATCACAAAAGATACACCAGACGTGTATACAGATAGTTTTGGAGAAGGTTAAATATTAGTAAGGTTTATAACAACATCCAGGTGTGCTGTGGTGCTGCAGGGGTTAACCAACATATGGAGGCCTTAGTTCTTAGCCTGGCTGTTGCAGGTTCGATTCCCAGCCTGGCGACCTTTGCCGCATATCTTCCCCCTTCTCTTATTACCCGCTTTTCTGTCAATCCATTATGAAATAAAGGTCACTAGAGTCAATAAAACCTTAAAAAAATATCCTTCTTAAAGGACAGACTCATTTACAAGGAGTTTCTATGCTAGGAAACTAATGCTGCGCGACATCCTGAACACACCATCCCCATAGCGACACACGACAGCATCATGACTTGAGGATGTTTTTCTTCAGCGGGAGCAGAGATTCGCCTTCAGCAGAACAAAACTCCCCCAAACAAAGTTTAGCCATCACTGCACTGATGGTGCTCGGTGGTGCTCATGTTCATGTTTGAGAACAGCCGACTTCTCAAACATGAAAAGTTTGAGACTTAAATCTGAATAGAACCTAACTTTCTTGACATCCTAAAACACTTGTGACTGTAATTTCAGCCACAGGTTTTGATTCACGGAGGCTGAATAAAAACGAATGCCTCAGTTTTCAGATGTAAAACTGTTTTTTTGAAAACGTAACAAAATTGCGTTTTGCTATTTAGCATAAAGTCTCAATAAAACACAATAAAGTCTGTCGTCGTGGAAGGACACAATGTGCTCAAGGGGCATTGATATTTTTCCGAGGCACAGTGACGGCACACTAATCAAAATTGTTCTTTACATTTCAAGAAAGTGCTGTTCAATTTTGTGTGCATGTTATTTTGTTTCACTTTATTCCTACGGGTCTCTCATTATTAAGTCGTTCTTGCCGCTGGCTGCTTCCAGGTCATAGACAGTGGCCCCACAGCATTCCAGTAGTCTTAAAAGAGCCACCTGTCAGAGGTCTGAAAAGGCACTTACACATTTGGATTCTTCTGTTCTGGCACCATGATCGTGGACGCACTCAAAGTGGTCTGTTAAGTTAATACAATCAGTCATTTAAACCTCCATTGGTGGCGAAATTCTAAATTATTCACAGTAAATGGAGGGACTTCTTTTAAAAAGAGATAAAATGCCGTGACTGAAGGTAATCACTCGGCAAGACTGCCAACTGGCAAACAAATGTCCTTCCCTCAACTGTATCCTGAAATCAAGGGGAGTTATATTTGGAGGGGAAACAATAAAATGCTGAGAACTGGGAAGCCTTGATGACATAATCAGCAGGTAGAGGAAAGCGAAATAATTCACTAAGAAATAAACCAACTTGTGTGTCTCACAGATGTCACCCGAGGTTTTATTCTGACTAAATAGGACGAGGCCATCTGGAAGGTCTGTTAACCTGCAGGCCATGAAAGCACCACTGATAGAGAAAAGAAAGGAGGGAGAAAAAAAAATCACCTGTGGCTGATATTCCAATAGGGGTTTGGATGGCTGACTGAAATCAGATGTTACACACACATTGAGCAAAAAGTAAGCTGTTGAAATTCATGCCTTATTCGGTTGAAAAAAAAATCGAAAGGAAGATTTGATTTGCCATTACAGTTCATTCACTAATAGCAGAAAGACGCGTCCAGATAAGAGATTTCCGGAAGTCCTCTTACTGCAAAGGTATATATTTCCACTGAAATTGCAGCTGCAAGTCTCTGCTAGCCTTACATATCTTTTGCTGGCTCTAACATATTTTTCTTCAAGGATCACCCTGGTCTTATCTCAGTCCTCTCAATAACTCCCATCGGCTTCCATCTTCCTGCTGAAGAAAAGCATCCTAACATCATTATGTTGTCACCACCATGTTTCACCATGGGGCTGGTGTTTGGTGTAAAAGGCATTGTTATACCTTCATCAACATATTTCACTTCTGCTGTTTGTTTCAATGGTGTAAAAAGACAAAAGCATACAATAACACTTTAGTATCACTGTATTGCACATTTGACTAGCCAAGTCAAAAGATTTTTACCACGAGTGCCACACCTCTCACACATCATGTGTTCCTGTGCAGCAACACAAATATCACCACAATAACCAAAAAAAATAACATCATTTAATCTCACTCTACAATGTGCTGTCTACATCAAGAACTACTCACTCGCCTCCGAATGCTGGATGCTCAAAACTAAACCTGTAACGTGATATTATCGTTCGCTTTTTAGCTCATTTCGCTAGTAATTACCTGAAAACCTGTGGGCGCTCAAACAGCAGTAAGATGAAATTCCCAGTCGCTTGATACTTGAGTGTGAAAAAAGAGAGATGGTGACATCACAGCGAAAGTAACACGGCAGAGTCGACGTTGTGAATTCCACCCTTGATCCCAATATTCATGCTCTCAAGCCGTTAAAAGCAACACAAATGACAGGTCTTGATGTTACACCAAGTCTCCTTAATTTTTATTTCACATAGGTTAAAAAGTTACAGGTTTACAGGTTGGGTATAACTATGTGATTTAATTACACACAGATGGAATATATTTTGTAATTATTTGACTTCTAAAGCCAATTCCTTTGGATTTAATTTAAAGATGTCACAGTGAATAATTTCCTACCAAGTCACAATTATCCTCTACTTGTTGTTGGTCTGTCACACACAATGCAACTAAATACAGTACATTAAGGTTTTTGAAGAAAATTACGGCGTATGAAAACATCTGCAGTGCACTTTATCTATATAAGTTAGAAGAAGTACTTTGTTGCACAAGTCGATATTGTCACTAGTTGTTTCTGGTACAAGAACTCTCTCCAAAAATAAGTGGATTTACATTTCGCTTTTGTGGCTCTGTTAGGACTACTTTACATGTTTATGTGCCATTGATTCTTGCATCACAGCAAGTCTCAGATTTAACAGCACTGCACTTCATTTGTGACTCAGATGGGTTTTGGCAGCAGTCTGCTGGCTTTGTAGGCAATTCCTTGCAAATTTGTCCGCCACTGACAGACTGATGAAATGACTCAAGTGGTCAGCCAGCCGAGTGTTAGAGCTTTCCCACTGGTTGTCCCTCATTAAAAAAAAAAATTAAAAAAAAAAGGTTTTGGCACAGCTTCTTCTTTTTTTTTTTTTTACCACGCCGTCCGCGTTGCACGAGCCAACGCAATCTCTCGGCAGAAGCAGACCCCACGTGCGATGACGATGATGAAAAGAACTGGGTGTTCAAATGTGCAGAGCTGCTTCACAACAGATGACGCCAACAACCCTCGGTGGACACACACACACACACACACACACACACACACGAAGTGAGTCTTTTGTGGAAAGAGAAGCCTCTGGAGCTTGTCAGGTCTGGTGTGTGAGACGCATGCAACTAATATTTCGTGCAAAATATTGCAATGCTTTCACATGTCCTTGTGCGTTGAAAATCAAACTGACATCTTATGGTTGTACTGAAGAAAAGGTGACTGGTCAGAGCTAAAAGACATTTTAATAAAAATGGTAGAAATCTCACTTTCTCTGCTCAAAGCAATCTAGATCTGATAAATAGATGCTCATCAGCATGTGGTCACTCTTGAAGACAAGCCAAGTCTCCCTTATTGATTTAATTCTGGTCTGTGTTAATAAAGTCAAAGCAGACACAGTTTCTCAATATATTCTTGTACTTTAGCGGCAGCCTGGTGTTAGATGGTACACATGTGATGTGTATCCCCAAAGGTCTCTTCCCCTCTCAATCTGCAACCCATTTTGAAAAGATGCCATTTGGTGGTATAATTTTAATAGATCAATCCTTACTTAAGGGAAACCTGTTTGAGCAAAAGATTTCAGACTTCCAATGATTCCAAACATGCATCCAGAACTGCAATAGAATGGGTTTTGTCAAAGCATATTCCTGAGTTGAAATAGCCAACTCAAAGTGCAAACTTAAAAACTACTGAGAAATGTGAATTTTGATTTCATATATACTTTCATCCAATCTGGCAGATATTGTGTTTTTTGTTGTTGTTGTTGTTTTTTTGTTTTTTTTTTCTGTTTTTGTGTGTGTGTGTGCGTGTGCGTGTGTGTGTGTTTGTTTTTTTTTGCAGAGAAGACCTGGCAAAACAATTCGGTTTGTACTTAAATGTCCACAACTTGCAGCACTCGATTGTGTAATTACAGTAGAAGGAGCACAGATACATTTTTGAGGCTCAGTTGCAGATAATGTTTCTGAAATGTTTATCATTTTCTTTCCATGGTGATAAACTACTTCACCACATAAGAACCAAATAAAATAAACTGAAATTTGTGGCTTGACCTTGACAAAAAGTAAAAATGTCCAAAGGTTACGAATACTTTACAATCTAGATAAGATTTCAATATTTGGATTGACAGTCATTGCATTTTCATCATGTCTTTCTGTCCCATTTTAACTTTCCAATGTTGATTCTCATCCGTTGTTGACATTTCCCCACATTTACATTGAATGTTCATTTGTTTCTTTAATTTGTCCCTCACCTTGGACGCCTCCAATGTAGTCATATGCCCCTCCTGTAGATCCACAGCATTATGTATTGAAGCAATTGAGGCTAGCAGGTTGTAAATTATTTAGTGTTTACTCTGCACCGTTCTGTCCCAATACAAACAGAATTACAAATCTCAAAGTATTGCTGACATCACCCTACATCTCCGGTTTCTCCTTTCACCGGCTAATAAACACGTCACGAACTTAACGCTCCTTCGCTACCACAGAGTTGTAAATTCTTTTTATGTGTGCATTCATGGGTGTGGCTTTTTTTGTTTGTTCGTTTTTTTCAGTCTCAATCTGGGTAAAAACGACCAACTTACATTCTACGACGGTGACGACCTGACGGGCAACATTCTGGGCCAGTACAGCGGCGCGCGGCCGCACTTCAAACTCTACACGTCCATGGCTGACGTCACTATTCAGTTCCAGTCCGATCCTGCCACTAACATCTACGGCTACAACAACGGCTTTGTAGTTCACTTCTTTGGTAAGCTGGGCGTAGCACATGTGCACTTTGAAGTTTTTCACGTTTTGTCAGATCCATCCACGTATTTGAATGTGGATTATCATAACTTCATGTGTGTTTAAAACCTGGAAAGTGAGGTGTACATCTGTATTTAATGCCCTTGAGTCAATATAATGTTCACCCAACTTTCATTTTAGCCAAAGGTGCAATTCTTTTGCGGTATATGTCTTTAACAACTTTCATCATTGCGCTTTTTTATTTTTTATTTTACTTTGCAAAATAGCTTCGATGAACGTTATCTACCCCCCAATACTCCCACAGCATGTCGAAAAAGGTCAAGGGGTACGAATACTTCTCCAAGACTTTGAAATATTTTTCTAAAGGAACTGGTGCTTGTAGAACGTTAAAATAAAATCAATAACTTAAAATTAAACCATCTTGGGCAAACCTCTCCCCCCCTACACCTCACACAAAGAACATGTGTGGAATATATTTTTGAAGCCGAGCGATGGAATGTAACCATTGCCTCTATCCTTCCATCTCCTGCTGTGCTGCTGTCAGTCTTTTTTTTTTCTTACCTCAGATGCACAAAATTAAGCAACACCAAACAAAGAAGCACAATAATAGCACAGACATCAATATCAACCGCTTTCACCCAATGTTTTTATGCTGCTGGCCATCTATGAAGAGACTGACGGCTGCCAGATTACATGCTGTGTTCCTTCCAGCACATCGCAGTCTTCTATTTAGAGTTTCCTCTCCAACAGTGGCTTTCTAGACCACAGCAAAACACACACAATTGTGCCGTCATCCTCCTTCCCCACCGAGGCTGTTACATATTAATGCTTCACTCTCCTTAAGGCTGTTTAATGCTATTCTGGTTTGTATTTTATTATAAAAAAATGCTTCGGTTTTGTCTAGTACAATTTCTTTTTCTCATTTTTGACCCACTGCTCAATTGTTCACAGAGGTGCCAAGGAATGACACTTGTCCTGAACTGCCGGAGATCCCCAACGGCTGGAAGAGCACATCCCACCCCGATCTCATCCATGGCACAGTGGTCACCTACCAGTGCTACCCGGGATATGCGTTGGTAGGCTCCGAGATCCTCATGTGCCAGTGGGATCTTACTTGGAGCGGCGACGTGCCGAAGTGTGATGAAGGTGAGATGGGGCCGATGGATGTCTTCTTAGTTTATTCATATGGTACATAATTGATGTACTCTGAGGATGTCTGCAATTCCGTTTGCAAAACGTTGTGCAAAAGTCATTCACGCTCTTGAGCTCCTCCACTTTTTTTTTTTTTCCCCGTACACTTCTGCATATATTGTGCTATTTGAACCATTCGACTTTTACCATATTATGCTCATTCAGGATGGTTTATGAAATGTTCAGCTTTTTGTGATCATCTTGGGCCCTGTTGAAATGAATGGACCATCCCATAATTGCTATGCGTTCTTCCACAGCTGACTATTTCCACATAACTTCACATATGAACACCATTCAAACTTTAAAATGTAGTCATATCTTTCAACTACTTGAGCTACTTCTGTTTATTTCAGCTTCTTCTAACTTTTACAGATTTTATAAAATCTATCGTCAAGTTTTTGTTTGCGTTATTCTCAGTCTTCAGACAAAAAAAAGAACCCTAATTCCAAACCTCCCAACACATTGGTCACTATTCCACCAAAACAAGGTTTAATGGTGGAAGCCCAACAAATTGTACATCTCTCCTGACTTTTTTAGCCAGTTCTTTAGAGAAAGTGTGATATATATAATTTTGGTTATTGTTTTGGGGAATTTGTGACTGCTCTAAACTCGTCAGCTCTTATACCTACAGCCTGTAAACAAGTTCTCATTCCCTCCTTGTTGTGGCGCTCACCAGTCCTGACGTGCCGAGACCCAGGAAACGTGGAGCACAGTCGTAAAGTGATCACTGGCCCCCGCTTCAACGTCGGCTCCACCGTGCAGTTCATCTGTAACAAAGGCTACGTTCTGTCTGGCTCCAGTCTCCTCACCTGCAACAACCGGGACTCGGCGGTACCCAAGTGGAGCGACAGACTGCCCAAGTGTGTCCGTAAGTAACTCGCACCTATTTTTTGTTACATTTCCAAAAGTCGAGAGCCCCACAATTACTTCACGTCGTCAATCTTTCAAAGACTGACGTTGCGAATGTTTTTTTTTTTTGTTTTTTTTTTCCTTCCCCTCCAATCTCCAGCTGAGAAGTACGAGCCTTGCAGAAACCCCGGTGCAGCTTCCAGCAGCATCCAGAGCTCTGAAAAGGCCTTTTATCAAGCGGGCGAGACTCTTACGTTCTCCTGCACTGCAGGCTACGAGCTGCGGGGTGGTGCCACCGTCTATTGTGTCCCCGGCCACCCGTCGCAGTGGAACAGCACTCCTCCTGTCTGCAGAGGTAAAGCGTCATCATTTTGCCAAGCGTTCCCCTTTTTTTTTACATTTTGTCTCAACATTTAGAATTGCACCGCGGTCTCACATTGATTCTGACACTGTACTGTTTCTACACCTAAAGTGTTGCATGTAGGTGTGCACTGTGATTTTTGTACAGCTTCTTGACAAAGAAGATTTTGTGTCTTTGTAGCGTCTTCAGCGCAGTATGTGAATCAACGAAGGCTTGATGGTGAGCCATGTTACAAAGAGTCTGAAACCCAGTTAATATCGATGTTTCTTTGTTGCGAAAATTGCACAAAATATTGACTGTTTTTCTTTTTTTCTTTTTTTAGTTGTTAGTATGGATTACAGCATGGAGGGGACCAATATTACCCTTGCAGTTTTTATTCCAACTGCAATCGTCTTGGTGATTGTTTTGGGGATTTATGTCTACTTTGCGAAGTGAGTAATATCTTTAAACTTCATACCCTGTATTTGCAGTCAAAGGAGTCTTTGCAGAATGTTCTCTGTTTTGTTTTTTTTCCACTCTTTGCTCAGACTTCAAGGGAAATCTGTCAGAATGCCGACGTCCTCTCCACCGTACGACAACATGACGGAAGAGTCGGCTTTCGACAACCCTATTTATGAAAGTGGAGTAAGTACGGATGTCGTGAGCATGCAGGACGTCGATTCGCAGAACACCAGTGTGCTGTCCTGATCCTCCTCCATCCCAACGTCATCTCATTTCACGCCAGCAGAGGGCACCTTCATCCTCCATCACCATCAGTATCGTCAGTGGGAGCAAATGCCGAACATTGTGATATAATTTGCCTGTTGGGATGTTCCATACTTCATTTCTGTTTAGTGGCGTTTTTTTTTTTTTCTTTCTGTTCCCTGTTACATAGGCAGATGTATTGTAACACAGCATACACACTGTCATGCAAAGGTGGTAATAATAGCGACATAATGATACTTAATTTTATTTGAAATGCCCTTTACATGTCAAATTTAAGCCTTAAAGGGCAAGTATTCATGCCCTTTCAGCTATTTCTCATACATATTAGCGAATTACAACAACAGACCTTCATTAATATTTCTGTTATTTTACATGATAGACCTACACAAACTAGGGCACACAAAATCTTTCGTGGTTTGTCAAATTTGTTTGCACTTACATCCAGCCCTCTTACTCCAAAATCACCAAGCAACCAGCTTTCAGGATTTGGTTTATTAAAAGACGAGTCAAAAGTATTGTATTATGCTGAGATGTAAAGGAGATTTTAGATTATTATTATTATTATTATTATTTTATTTTTCTTACTATTACAAATGCAAGTTCAATCCTTGTTTCTGCGGTGTGTGTGTTTGTATGTAGCCCCTTCTTCTCTGATACCAACTGCAGTCGAGTACCTATATGCATTCAGACGTTATTTTATCAGGAAAAATGAAATTGGTTGCACTGGATTTTTTTTTTCTGTTGGTGCTAGAGTAAGAGGGGCAACATATACATGCACATTAGTTTGTTTTAGTACAAAAAAGCATGAATTATTTCCTTTAACTTCACAATCATCCACTGATTTGTGTTCACACGCATTGCAATGCAGTTTGTGGTTGTAACATGATAAATCTCTCCAAGTTCAAGTGGCATGTATACTTCTACGACTTCTGTTTCAATGCGAGGCTAACCAGCACATGGGTATTGCTGATGTTTGTGTTAGCAGTTTTAAGCTGTCCCCCATTGCTCTTCTTTTCTCTGCTCCTGCAGCATTGGCAGACCCGTTGTAGATACTAAACCCTGTCAGTATTTCCACTTTGGCTTTGCTGCACAACAACTACAAGGTGAGATGGCCTTCAACAACTAAAGCCGCAGCATGTTTTACTGTCCAGTGATCCTGCTGCCACATGTTTTTAGCTTTATCTAATAATATTTCCACATATGTTGATCTTGTTGCAGTTTTTATTATTTATTACTTTTTGTTCTTGTTGTTATTTATTACTTATTGCTAATTAAACTGCTGTAAACTATCATAGTAGAAGGTTTTCATAAGAACTGTGACTATATCCATTTCCTTATGTTGTTGTAAATTCTACAAATACAGCCACATGGCTTTCTAGGAGTTTGGCTGACGTATAAAACAACAGACCTGTAACAGGTATTAGAAGTGTAGTTCAGTCAGGGTCTCTGAAATCGAACATTTAAAAATACTTTTACTAGGACCTCTAACAAAATCAGGAAATGAGACGGGAGCATCCCTTGTTATCTAGTAAATACCAATTATGCATAAATTGTCATTATAGTTGTTTTTTTTACTTAAATATAGTTTCCTTTCCTGTTCTTTTTCTTTGATGTTAATCAATCAGTAAATGTGAAAGTGAAAAATGCTTTAATGTTTAGGGAAACTTCAAAGGCAGTCTTTGAAATCGGGTAATATGACTCGCCACCAAAAACAGAAGAAGAAATATAAATAAATTATGCTTACTACTTCCAGAACAAGTTTTTTTTAAAAGCCACGCTTGCATGTTCGGTCAAAGGGGAGAGAGTGAGTGTCCCATGTGTCATGAGTATTGCATACACGTAGCTAGTTGAATTTCGATTTCTGGTTTTCAATATGTAGTGACCAAAAAATGTTTTTAATGTTTTTAGTTTAGGGAATCTCTAGTGCATTTGAGCGTGTCCAGTTCAATATCTGAAATAAAAACATATATGGAGCTAAAAGCTAAATATGGCTGCTCTACACTGTAGAATACAGCTTTTGGAAATAAAAACCAACATTTATCCTAAATGTGAAAACCCAGAAACTGCTCCCTTCCAAAGAGTCCGTTACAATCAATAGTTATAATCAACAACTCATTTCTGAATTATTTATTGGGGCTTTTGTGTTGACATTATAAGGATAAAATAAACCACAACAAGCGACCAGAACACTTAAGAATGATTAAAAACACAAACTCTGCTCAGTATTTAAGTCATTACCTGTCAACAGTAGCTTGATTTGTTAAAAATATTCAACTAATCAGCATCCGTGTGTCAGTCAAACCATAAAACTGTGCTAAGAATGTCTTAATTAAACATATTAAGCTTGAACTGTAACTTTCGTGAAATTTTTAATCAAGTCATCTGTCTGGTTTTTACAGGACAAAATGAGAAACTTTTTTAGAGGTGTCCACTTAAAGCAGGAACTGCTCAAGCTTTGGCTTTTGGGACCCTCTCTGCACTGCTCATGGTTACATTTTTGCCCACATTTTGATTTGAATCAATATCACCCTCTGCTATGTTTGTATCAATGTAAATAAGTCTCTCTCTCTCCTGCACAGTCGAATCTGTGATCCTGTTTAACGCCATGGTGATATTTTTATAAAGTAAGTCGTCGATGACCATTGGTGATTGTATGTTTTTAAGTAAATTTTTGATGGCCTCAGCGAGTTACATTTAAAGAGGAGGGAAATGGTTTGATTTTTGTTTTGTTTTTGGGTTCTTTTTTTTTTTACGATCCCTGACATTCCACAGTTTTTGTAAATTTTATCATGACTTTATTTTTATCTTCTTCTTTTTTCTCTGTGTGTGTGTGTGTGTGTGTGTGTGTGTGTGTATGGGACTGCTATTTGTAAATAAACTGCCTGTCCAATACGAGTGCCTCACGACTGACTAAAACCTGAGAGATCACACACGAAAACATTTGTATGACTTGAATCTAGATTTAACTATTATTTGATATTGTTTCGGCTTAACGTAGCACTCCACCTTACCTTCATATAATCTCTCGTCAAAGTATTTACGGAAGGATTTTCCACCAGCCGATGTGTGGTTTCCAGCAACATATAGCCTCAGATACGTTTTTTTTTGTTGTTGTTTTTTTTCATCCATCATGAATGCCAGTGTTCTTACTGTACGCCACATCTTAAAATCTGCCTCAAAGAATCAGTAGCATCAACTGGTTGCAGCTCCTGGCTGTGTGAACCCCCTCGTTTTAAAACGCAGAAACACAATAATTCAATGATGTTACAAGAATGATTTGCATAGTCTGTAAAATAACAAAATATATATATAAATATATATATATATTTAAAACTGACGAGTGGCGATGAAGCTGTTTTGCATCTGCTTGTGTTGAATTTGATGAAGAACGTATTTATCTCATCTGTGCGTTTGCTTTTCGCTGTAAAAGGTGTTTTCTTTCAGCCTCACAGCCGCCTCAGCCACACCCAGGAAACCACATCACCTTAAGTGTATATATGACTCCCTGAATAATAATAAAATTAACAATTGTTTTAATCTGTCATCGACTCCTTGAGTGAATTTATTTTTGTCTATGAGTGCTCCACGAGTTAGACTAAAACTGTTGTGAAAACATACTTTTGTTTTATTATCATGAGGATCAAGGCTAATATTGGGAGAATTAAGTGTTCTCAAATAGACTGGGTTTAGTCTAACAGTATTGTTTTGTGTTTTTGCTGGAAGAATTTCGCAGTGCGAGTCTGAAGAATTACAGGTTGGACTGTAGTGACAAGTTTTAAACACTAGATGGTAGCAGAGTAACGGGTAAGGCGTAAAGTTGAATGACGTTCAGATCATGTTTTCACATCTCCGTACTAAGCAGCACATCTGGTAAAGTTCGCTTTTATTATAATTAGACACTTTCAAAAGTTTAGAAATGTCCATTGAAATTTTGTAAGTCAAATTGGATCTGTTTTATACAATTACAAACTCAAATTTTATATTACAGACCAACCCAAACTACTGCACAATTTATATATATGTGTGTGTGTGTGGGGGTGTGTGTGTGTGTGTGCGTGTGTGTGTGTGTGTGTTTAATACTTACATACGTTTAATTAAAATAAATTCCATTCACTTTATTTATATAGCACCAATTCAGCAACACGTCGTCTCAAGTCATTGCAATTCAATCATGCATACCTTCAAGTTGTTCATAGTTACCAAATAGTGCATTAAAGCTAATATTTGCAATGGAACTGTTCAGATCAAAGCACATCCAATCAAATCATAGACCAAAATTCCAACCAGCATCTGTGGCTAGATGTGAAAACTGCTGCTGCTTTACAGTTCAGTCTGACTGAGCTGGAGCTTGTATAAAAGCGCCATATACAAAATATATATGCTATATTAAAGCATATATATATATGCTATAAAAAGTAATTGTTTTTTTAATTCTTTTTTTAAAACAATTGCTAAAAACCATGTAGCCTTTTCCTAACAAAGTTACGCTCTATCATTGTGTTGCTCTATCAAACAAAATGCCCATAGAGGCACATTTGTTGGAAGATAAATCACGCTGACAGCAAAACATTAAAACTAAATGACACAATCAGACTCAAAAGTTTTTTAGAAAGCGTCTAAATGGCTAATCGGCATGTAAAGGCCGGTTGTTTTTATTTGTTGAAACTGCTATCAGAAGATCATTTGAAGCAAATGATTGAGGGTCAAATAACTGGATGACACCTGAAATATTTTACTGAAGACGCTATTGCCATTACCTATCGAACCACTAGTTGATAAATCTGGAAGAAAACAAAATAATAACGACAAACAAAAGTTCTCATCAAATAAAATCGACAGTTTGACCTTATTCTGTCTTGACAAACTGCTCTTTCACTTCGGTCCTGTAGTTTCATTTGCATCGCAGTAAATGAGGTGCATCCAGTGAGAGGGAGGGGGTTTATGAGCATGTCACGTTTTTTTTTTGTTGTTGTTTTTGTTTTTTTCTTGTGTCTGTGTTTATGTGGGAGTTGGTTTATCTCAGCGGATCATTTGGAACCAGTCACCCATGATTTCAGCTGAGCTTTCACTCTGATGCAGAGGGACATATAGAGCAGCTTGAGCCATTAAAATGCAAATTATTTTCAATACATTTGTGTGGAGGTAGTGGGGGGCGGAGGGGGGGAGTCCACTGGGAGTCCACCCATGTATTAACTCGTTTTCTGTAAATTATGTGTTTATCAATGGCAGAGCAGCCCAAGACATTCACTCTCATAGACCTGAAGTTTGCTCACAAGCATATTCTTGAACTTTTGCATTTGTACAAATAGTATTGTTAAATGGTTGGGCGTTCCTTTGTGCAAAAGTTGATCTTCTCGGATTCCTCTTCCACAGTCTTGACCCCTTTGTGTGGACTCCATTGTTTTCTCAAACTGCAGTTTTCAGGAACGCCGATAGATGGCAGCACACTACCAAAGCAGATCTCAGAGAAAGGGGGACGCGCTTGGCATCAAGTGCGTTACGAGGACCATCTCCCAGCACTTGCTGCTCCCACCGTGCACAAGTGGCAGGCTGCGGATGGTTCACAATTAAAGTAAAATGTGCTGCTCACAATCCAGCAGAGACCAGGATGAGGCAATTAAGCGGCTAATACGGCAGACCGTCAGACCTCCTCCTCCGTGTCGGCTGCTCCGGGGCACGCCGTGCTCACCGCAGGGTTGACGGGTAAATGTAGTTTAATGTAATGACCCGTTCAAAGGGTCTGGTGTGCAGTGTTCGATGAACACGGGGAAAAAGTCAGGACCGTCGTTATGCTTTGCTCTGTGAAATACGAGTGCACAGACAGTTTAAATGGAAAAATATATATGAGCAGACGTTTTAAATAAAAGACATCATTTTAAGTGTACTTGCCTTATAAAAACTAGAAAAAAATAATCACTTTCTTCCCATTGTTTTGGTAATATAAGATGCTTAAACAGATTTTTTTTAATTATTTTATTTTATTTTAAATTTTGAAAAAAAAAATCATTGATTTATTTTTCAATTACTCTAATCGCTCAGCTTTTCAGACTGAAGGACGAGAAATAGGAACTTTATGGTGTGGAACCTTACTGAGGCTCTATCAATTGCAGAAGAAGCAAAAGCTGATTCCAACTGCCCCACTTCTTTTTATGTCATCCTCACTTGTTAAACAGATGTTACGAGAAAACCTGTTCACTTGCAGTCAAAACTGACTGGTTTTGGAAGGGTTCATTATTTTTGGTCCACCTTCATAAAAAATTTAATTTCATCTGAAGACAAACAGCCCCACAACATGATGCTGCCACCGCCGTATTTTACTGTTAGGTTAAGGTTAGACACATTCATGCAAACATTTTCCCATGAAAGCTAAACTCTTGGCATGTGTTGTGATCCTTTAGCATAAGTAAAAAGTCAGAGCCTCCTCAGAGAGAAATGTTCATAAATAATAAAAATGTCAGATGTCACATTTGGACTTAGCCTGATTTGTTTGGAAATAAATACTTGAAAACTGAATGTTACTGATGCAACGTAGCTGAGTTCAAAAGACAAAGAGTGAGCTCAAGAACTTCGGAAGATTCATACGTACGAATGCTTCACTCGAGTTTTTGAATTTCCAAAAGGCAGCAGCTAAATGACACACTTTGAAGACATGTCACACTTCTTCCTTTTTAACATATAGATAATGTGAATCTTTTCGGGGCTGCTTCTGTGTGTGCGTGTGTGCGT
>NW_006799953.1:3023397-3059425 GCF_000485575.1 Poecilia formosa | reverse complement strand
GCTTGTGTGTCTCCTTCCACTCTGCATGCAACGTGTCTCGGTCCGCATGTGTGCCGAGGCAGAGAAATCAAATCGGTGTCTTATCTGAGCTCGAGCAAGATAGGCGATGTTTTCCTTTCAGGATGCCGGGCAGGTTTGAGATTGAGGGGTCTGAACAGAGAGGGGACAAAAGCACGCGAGCCAGAGGGCGGAGGGTGGTGGATGAGCCGGTGAGATGATAATGCAGCATGACACCTTTGAAATGAATCTCTGGTTACCATGGCAAAGAAGCAGGATGGGACAGCCTCTCAGGAGCCTCGAATAAAGCCAGTTGTAAATGATGTTTGATTAGTATTTTGATCATGTTCCTGCAGCAAAAACATTTTGTCAGATGTTTGGGCACCGGCATGTCTGCAGTCGCTCTGTCCTCACCAGAGGAATTATAATGACCCTCTAAGAATATTTAACTTTCAGACATTTCGGTGGTAAGCGAGGGGAACTTAGTGACGCCCTCAAACAATCTTTATGTGGATATGTTTAACTACATCTCGACATCATCAACTAATGTTATATTAAAGCTAAAAAAAAAAAACATAAAGCTGGAAGGTAGCTCTTGTATGAAAACATTACAATTTTCCATGAATTTATACAGATTTTTTCACTATATCTGTATAGATTTTTTTTCTAATACATTGTCAGCATGCAGAGTGTCGCATCGCTCATTCATTCCATATGTAAATATGTACCTGACAGCCCTGTTTGTCGAAAGCTTAAGAGATGGGAGGCTTTTGTTTGCCACATTGCAGATTTGGGGGCATGGAGGATGTGCAGCGCCTGGCGTCTTTACCTGTGCATGTTAAATAATCTACAGCTTATTTTACAATCAGTAGTGACATTTAATGCAATCATTGTCCAATGGAAGATTATACATTTTAATTGTAGAAACAGTAACATTTTATTTGTTGAATGTAAAGTTGAATATCTATCAAAAATGCATGAAAATAAGAGGCAGTTTTGGAACAGCGGTTTTAATTTATTATAGGAAAAAAAAAAGTGTCCAAACCAAATAGGCTCCACATGTTCTTTGGAAATATAAGTTCTCACTGACACAAGTCTGATGACTTTCTGACCACAACTAAAGAAATAAAAAAAATCAAGTGGTACTGGAAAAAAAAAAAGTTAGTAAAGTCTACCCATCTGGAGAGGGTTAGGAAGCCGCCTCTAAGTCTCTACAGTAATGAGAGGATTGATCCCAAAATAGAGAAACGATGGAAAGGGGATGAATCCTCACAGGAGTGGCAAGCTGACCAAACATCTGAAGCACCCAGACCTCACTGGCCTCCTCCAGTGGGAGAAAAACAAATTGTTGGCCAAGAGGAATACAAAACCCAACCTGAAACATGGCAGAAAAAATAAATAAAAAAAACAGCTAGGGGAAAATATTTAGTGGACCAGATGATAGTCAGATTTTTTTTTCTTTTTTTTTTTTTTTGGACATTGTATATGCAATTACATTTGGAGTAAAACTAAAACAGCATTTAGGGAAAACTAAAAAGAAGAAGAAATAAGTAAAAACAAAACAAAACAAAATTGCTGGTGGTGTGATCATCTGGGACTGCTTTGGATTATTCTCCAGAAATGATGAAGCCATCTTTTTCTGTTCTTTAGCATAAAGTCTTAAAGGAGAATGCCTGACCTTGAGATCAGTCATACTTCGATCATGAGGCAGGACCAGTAAATTCACCTCTAAGTGTTTCAGTAGAATCAAAGTAAATGTTTTGGAGTGACTTGGTCAAAGTCTGCACCTTCATCTGATTGAAACATTCGTACCTGATGTACCAGTTATTCAGCAGATAACAGAGACTCTCCAGTTAAATATTTGATCCCTCTTATTCCAGGTAAGAGAGGCACAACTGAGTTGAAAACTTTTTCACATAGATCCAGTTTGGTTATGTTTTTTTTTCCTTCAATCAGTTAAATCATCATTAGAAAACATTATTTTGTGTCTACTCTTTGTTTGGTGATCTGAAAGAATGAAGTATGAGAAAGAAACAAAAACAAAACACAAGGCATCTGTAAGAGGGAATATATATATATATTTTTCCCCCTCTTTACTTTATTAATGCTCTATGACCAGAACAGCTATACTGAGGCTCTCACTGCTGTCTTTGCACCTCTCTGATTTCTTCTCTCAGCCATGCCAGCGATGGACTGCTTACCAAACTGGAACTAATTTTATCTGACTGCTATCTGTCTCCATCAATTACACACTCGGCGCCTTCGTGCCCTCCTGCAACCAAACAGTGAAACACATCCAACAATGCATCCACAGCAGACACTTAATGACTGTATCTGAATAAGCAGTTCGGTGCAGAGTCGGCTCCATGAGCCAATCCTGATTTAATTCATTGACTTAGCCTGCTTATTCCTATTTAAGAGAGTTAATGGGGTTGTGCTGGGAGAGGAGAGGTGGCCACGTCTGATTCCCTGGATGTTGGTGAGGAGCAGATCTTAATGCTAATGCTGAACGGCAAATTACTTACTTACTCTAGTCCATGAGTGACTGATGGAGGGGGGGGAGAAGCACAATAAGCAGAGGTCAGGGTAACCTGGATAATCAGTTAATGTAGTTTTCAAAACATGCCAAGTGATTATTAATATTAAATAATTGCAGCGTACGATCTGAAGTTGACGTTACATATTAAAAAAGGCTTCGTTTGTGCTATTTATGGCTCAAAACCGCTTAATCTTTCTGAAAAATCGCCTTTTACTACATCAGCATGACAGAACTGCAAACCTACCAAGACTTGTCAGTCCTGGTAAAACAAGAACTCCGATGAGATGAGCGTAACTCAAAGAGACGCTCAAAAAGCCTGGAGGAACTACAGAGATTCACCGATCAGGTTGGACGCAATTGTTGACGAGGTAACTAAGAGTGACAAGTGGCGGTGGAGGAGGTATCATGCTATGGGTATTAGCTTATTTTCAACATGGAGAGCAAAGACAGTCAGAGCAGACAGCAAGGTGATTTGAGCTACATAGTGGGGCTACTTGGTTCCTGGAAGGAAATATGTTAGCGGTTATAAAAAGTTGAAAATCACGTCGGAGGTTCCTCAACCGAAGAGACGACTCTAAACACGCAGCTAGAGCTGCAGTGGAATAGCTCAGATCAACGGATATTCATGGGTTAGTCAAAGTCCAGACCTAAATCCAAGAGAGAGTCTGTGATAAGATTGAAAGCTGATGTTCACAGACAACTTTTATCCAATGTGACCATGTTGACAACTTGTTTTGCAAAGATTGTGGATTGATATGAGTCACTATGTGCAAAGATAGAGTCAAAATCCAAAATCTCTAATCGCAGATAAGGATAATTCTGTAAAATATAGACTCGAGTGTGTGGACATCACAGTTTTTCAGATTTTTATTCACAACACTGCTGCAACTACTGCTGTCACGTAAATCCCACCATATTTGCGAATATATAATTAAAATACGCAAAAAGATTTAGGGGAAGAAAAAACACAGAACCGGCTGAGGTTCTTCATCGCCTTCTCCTCTCACTAATTCAACGTCTGGCCCATGTTGCATGTCCAGGAGATGTCTGACAGAGACAGATTGCCCAGCCTGAGCTTAAAGGTGACTGCCTCGGTCTGTGTTCCCCCAAAGCGCTGCATCATTGGAATCCATCATGGGCCGTACGGGTGCCTGCCTCCGCGAAAAACAGATCGCACGGGAAAGACAACAGGAGACGGGCGACACGAGAGAGGATGGAGAACTACATCTGATCAGAAGAAGAAGAAGAAGAAAAAAAAGTAGACATGGCTGGAAGGTGTGGTGGTGAAAAGCTGCAAGGGGAGCCGGAGGGATTCAGAGGGGTCCTGAAAAGCTGAGGCTTGGGTGAGGGCGGGGAGGGGCTTTGTGGGCCCTCATGAGGGCATTTATCATTATTGGCTTATACCTCCATCCCTTGCTCAACCTGACATCCTTTCTGCAGTTGACATAAATCATGATTTCAACATAATGGATCCTTCTTCTGGTACGGAAGGGAAGAACGCGTGGCCAGTATCGATTTTAGTCTCTTCTTCTGCCTGTGTAGAAATTCAGAGAGGTGATGCAGAATCAGTTTCAGCCATTGCTGGCCATGCAAAGTAAAGTTTGTCTTCATGAGGCTTAATTACAACGTGACACCCACTGAGAGGTGTAAGCCACGTTGTCTTTGCAGCGGACACTCACATACATGTGCTGTGTGTTCAAACGTGCAGCGTTTTCATCCGGTGGAAACCAGTTTGGGCGACGAAACCCTAAACTTCGCAAAGCGTGGCAGGAGGAAGGCAGAAGACAGCAGGTGACGGCGAGGCCAAGACGGAGGAAAATGGAGGATCGCTTTAATTTGACTGAGTGGAGTGCATAATTAAAACATTAATAACTTCGGCGTTGGTTTGAAGTTCAGCTTCATTTGTCAAGAGCTCTATTTTCAAATTGTTGGCACGAACGATAAGATCGCTGTTCACTTGGCCTGTCGCGATGTCAGCTAAAAAGAAAAAAAAAAAAAGAAAAAGAGGGAAAACGCAAAACGAATTTGTGTTTTCAGAGTCCGAGGATTGCAAAACGAGCCCCGTTAAAATCATATTTGTCAGCTGTAACGGAAAGGCGATCAACACCTTATTCATCAAATGCCGTTAATATTTAATCTTGGGTCTTTTTTATAATTAAACATTAAACTTTAATTCCTTCTTTAATATGTTAACCAGGAGGTAGTAAAAGAACATGTAAGTGTCTTGATTAATCACTAAGCAGGAAATACACTTTCATATCATGCTGTCATTAATCATTTCATTTTTCGTTGTGCTCCGATATTTATCAGTAAGAAGAAGTGGAGGGGGGCGGGGGGGATTTTTTTCCAGTTAAAAAGAAAATTGATTCTGTTTTAACAAAAATGTTTCAATAAAAACCTATATGTTGGTCTCAGAATGTCAGAGCAGAACCGTAGGCTGCATAGCTGCATAGCTGCTGCTGCAGCAGCAGTATTTCATGTGGGACATATTTTTAATAAAGGTCTCATAATTGCAGGCAGAATTTAACTGCTTGATTTACAGATGCACATTTAACTTCAATGCCATATTTCATGCTGCTTAAATGGCATTTTTAAGCCATCTGTAACACAGCTCTGTGAGTGTGTGTTGGGTCTTGGCCAAATAGGCAAAAAGTCAGACTGAATCGTTTAGGATCACGCATATTAATTAACTCAGATTACTGATTTTCTCATTTATTTGAACGAATGAATGAATCTAATTTAAGAGCTGTTGTTAGAGAAATCCTGAAAGTTTACTGATTTATTTATTTACTTATTATTTAAGGCGTCAGGGTTAGGGTTAGGTACTTTATGACAGGGACTTATGTTCAGTTGTCCAGAGCAACACGAGAAAAACGCACCTGTCAGCTGCTCCTTGAACAAGTTTTCTGTTGCTTTTGTGAAATAAAAGTCGGTTTTGCTGCGTGTTGAGTTGGTGTCACCTGTTTGCTGCTGAGAATAAGAGGATTAAGGAATGAGCTTTGTGCAGAACTGCACTTATAATTTCGTCCCATACCCGAATTTTAGATGATTTAGTGCATTTTGATTGGTTGGGAGGGCTTCACTATTAGGGCCATTCATGTAAGACCCACCAATGTTGGGTTGTGTACTACTTATATATACTTGAGCCTATATGTTTACATTTTGACCCTGTGGATTTAAAAAAAATGACCAAAACTGTTTGCAAACTGTTTTTCTTGGCTATTTCTCATTAGCCATGAAAAGCATTAACATGCATTAGTGGTTATTATTGCGTTGACCTGAGTTCTGAATTATCAACATGTTTCAATAATTTTAGACGTTAGACCATCTCCACATCGCTGCCAGTTATTTTGACTATATTTGCATTTTATATTGTGTTTGTTGGTTGTTGTTTTTTTTGTTTTTTTTAAAGTACACAACTGACCTACTCACCCTCAACAGAAATAAATGATAAAACAGTGAGAGTTTATAGAAAAGGATCTGCTTTTATTGTAAATTATTATATGTTAAGGTGGGATTTTTTTTTAATTATTATTATTTTCAGCAGTGAGGAAGTTCTGCTGACTGGATGAAAAGCCAGTAAAGAGGTGGGGGTCAAGAAGATTAGGCAGACTAACTTCATGACAGGCTTAGTTGATGATGCCCAAGCTTAACTACATACAGGCGGGATTAATTATGAGACTCACACATATAGAGCCTAAATAAATGATTGCAGGGTTAATTGCAGTGTTCTAAGATTTGGGTAATGGACTGAGTTGCTTTAATGATAAAGCATGAGCTCTTCGTGGAGTTCACTCCAAGTGCTTTTTTTTTTTGTTTTGTTTTGTTTTGTTTCAAATTGATACGCTACTCCTGATTTTACTCCTCATTCCAAGATAACCAAACCAGAGAGAAATGCTCTCCTTTGTTTCATAATTAGCATAGTTATTAGATGTCTTGCTATGAATATCATTATGAGAGACAAGTGTAACCAACGCTTTGGGCCAACGCTGCTGAGAAACATCACTGCTACGGGGAGTCGATCATCAAGACTGTCAGTACTGCAGTGGTACTATGACGAGCAAAGGGAAAGCTAAGTCCTGCGTTTAAGCCCAGAAGGTGTTTATTTTTATGGTGTTGCTATTTTAGTAAAAGACAAAAAAAAGCAAAATGAACCTTTTATCTGACATGTTGTGTTGTGGTATTAGAAAACATACTATTCTAAAGGAAGAACATTAAGAGTACTTCACTCATTTTAAATCTGACACACCATTCTTTACCTTTTTCTCATTGGAAACCATATTTCATAATCACACTTTATGAAAGTGGTTCTCCTAAGTGAAATTCTTATATGCATTGGTTCATATTTGCTCAGCGAGAGACGGTCTGTTTGCATGAAAAACTGCTCATCCCACACAAGAGTCACATGATTAAGATAGTTTTCACATCATTAACTATGTAACCTGCCAACAACCTGGAGGATTTGCATTAAAAGGGCACAGCAAATCTCCCTTAACAATTTCTTTTGACATAAAAATCCGATTGATGGTGAGAGATGGACATTTATTCTCTCTTTAGGCTAAATTTGGTCCAGTCGGAATATCCAAATTTGAACTCTTTTTCAATAGCTGCCTACAAAACAAATTCTCGCAGAGATCCATTGTTTGCAGAGAGAAGACATCTTTAGCAAGGAAAGTCCAAAGTTGGCCCATGCTCTATTATGAATACAACTTTTTCTTAAATTTGAGTTGTATTTGGAGTACTGTTCTGGTATATTTGCAGATGAAATATAAATTAAGTAAATGTTTTTACAGGCTTAATTTGTGAATAAAGACCAAGCACAGCAATAACAAGTCAACCCAAGGCAGCATGGTATTTCAATACTATCTTGAAGAACAAATTCAAAAAAAGGAGAATCATTAGAAGAATCATCATCATAATTAAGTACATCCATAACTGGGATGTACTTATGACTTACGTTTTTTGCTTTGTACCTGCACCACCCTCAAATGTGTGCTGCCCTGGGCAGAAAGCCCTACTGATCATATTTTACATGGTCACTGACTGCACCCACCAAGTATAAAAACAGCTGTTTTTATACTTGAAACAAATCAGATGTTATGATTTGAATTCAATTAGAGAAGAGCTTTTCAGGTGACAATTTAAAAAAAAAAGACGATTTTCACAGAACAAAGAAGAGACTCGTTGACAGAGTAATTAATATCACAGCATCAGAGCCTGTAAATCTTAGAAAGCCACGCTTCTCTCCACATGGCCGTAATGTTTGGTAAAAGTACCAGTCAGCAACAACTTCCTTTTACTGTAAACGAAGGCAACATTGCCTGTGCATTTATGTTGACCACAACAAAGCTCAGAGAAGTGACTGTAGAACGGAACATCATCCAAGATGCTTATATAACTGATATTTCCATAATAACTTGATGGCTGAAAACAATTAGCACATTTTGTGTAGCTAAAAAAAAAGAATAAGAATAAAAATGAATTAATGCTGATTTGTTTTTTGGTTGAAAAAAAAAAAAGAAAACGCTACTAAGCTTTGTGTCTGTAAATTCTCAAACCTCCTCACAATTACAGACCTTGTTTATTTTATGCACTCTCTCAGACTAATGGCAGATGTTAAACTTGGGTAAAAAAAAATAAATAAAAAAATCTTTTGAATTCAACACAGAACAATTTGAACACAATGTGTCTGGTATCAAAAGGAAAGTTGTCTGAAACTGTCAGACGTATTTCAGCGACTCAGAAAATTGGAAGATGGGAGGCGTTGTATTGTAAGTGGAGGTGTGATTATGGCAGATTGTTGAGGGTAAAGCTTGCCGCCCCCTCCACCTCCTCGCTCTTCATTTTTATGGAGCTCAGGGAGCCTCCTCACCTCTAATGGCGGTTTTGCAGGCCATTTACCCGCAACTGCAAGTGTCATAATTTGCTTTAACCACCACAATTAAGCCATTTTTGTTCCCCAGACTTACTATATATTAAATGAGAGCAACTATGTCTCTCATTTCAAAAAGGTAATGGCTGTTGAACAAAGGCCAGGGCTGAATTGTTGTCGAATTGTTGCATGACTTGGCTTACAGCATACAGTGACCCCGATGTTGTGTGTGTGCACACAAGCGGGGACGAATGCTTCTGTCCTGACAAAAGACTGTACACAAACAGGCGCGCAACAGCTAGAAACACATAAACTGGTAATTGGAGGAGCGCTTGCAATTCTGCACAAGTCATTTATAAAGTGCCACAAGGGTAAAGGTTGGAGTAGCTACTTATTTGTTTAAATTAATAATAATAATAATAATAATAATAATAATAATAATAATAATAATGATGATGATGATTTATAAAAAAGGATTTAAATTTGGATTTTGCTTAGATTTTTTTTTTCCTAATGTATAAACCTATTAAGGAGATTCTAGTTTGTGTCACAAATTGTTTTGTTGTGGTATTAAGCAGATACTAATTGCATTTAGAAGTATTACTCTGTTTTGTTCTTTGATTTTTTTTTATTTTTATTTTTTACATTTTCTTTGGATTTTTTCATGTTGTGGTAACGAGCAATTCATTGTCTTAAAGCGGTCGCCTGCACTGCAGAGAATGGGAGTCCTTATGATGGTGAAGTAATCACGTCGCTATCGTTTTTACTATTTGAACGGGTGGGAAGTCAACGTTTGCCCATTGCTCCTTGCAAAACATCTCAGTCAGAACGGATTAAGTTTTTTCACAAGTCTTACAGTCAGAGGTCCGAGAGGTTGTCCATGTCGCCCATATTAGAAGACGTATTGGATATCAGGCTGGACTTTGACTGGGCCAATCTAATGCCGATCTGTGAGTTGAAGCTTTTAAGTTTTGCAGCCTCTAACAGGTGTTCTTCTGCCTGCATTTAACTCTAATCATTTTTGCTATTCACACTGAACAGCTTCCTTTTCCCTACTAATCAGAGGCGCCCTCACAGCATGATGCAACCATCACCATGTTTCACCATTCAGATTGTTTCCTTTATGTCTTATGTGCATTTTGCACATATGGCATAAAGTTAAACTTTGCTGTTATCTTAGCAAATTCCCCCATGTTTGCTTGGTCCCACAAACAAAAGAGTGGGGGACATCTAATTCAGCCACCTGTAGCATATGTTAGTAGTTTAATGTCAGTGGTTTTAAACAAATAAATTATTTCACATTCTCTGTTAGTAAACTTTACCAATAATTGTTTGCTGTCCGTGGTTGTTGGCACATCCTGTAGGAAACCAAGAATCTGGCATCCTAAAATAAAAATAAAAAAATGAGAGAACATGAAAACTTCTAACCCTGAAGAAGTTGCAATCCGTAAACCTAACAAAGAAATTATAATGCTTAAATATAAATGCCTAAAATGTACATCCACTGCTGGCATTCTTGTCACGTTGATTTTGAGCTTTCTGTGTTTCACCCTGCCACAGCTGGACCAGATTTCCTGTGACTTGTTCATCCAGTTGTCACTTTCCACCCCCGCCCCCGTATTTAAGCTCCTGAATTTTCATTGTCCTTCGCTAGCCTGGCTTCAGTCCCGTTGCATTGTCCGCAGATCTGTCCATGCAGCGTCTGAGTGTGTAGGTGAGTGAATGATGACTGGATGCAGAGTGAAGTGCTTTCTAATTCTCCGGTGTGCTGTTCAAGTAAAGGTTATTTAACCAATAATGATCACATACCAAAACCAGAATGATGTCAGAACTAAGAAAAAGTTTGTGGCTTCTCTGAAACATTCTGAGAACTGCAGCAAAGATACACCGAGAAAGTCATACACTCAACTGGGAGCCCTGTAGAAGTTTGGAGGATTTCAACCTGGCATGTAACTTACATTTTTGTCAGCTTCTGGTGACAAAAGTTTTATGTCTCTGTGTTTGTAAATCATTTAGCACCTTTATTTGCCTGTTAGGAGTAATTATGGGCATCATAAAAGCTAATCTAAACTAAAGCCAGCTGCTTTATGTCTCTGCAACAGAATGACAACCGCTCCCCGTCAGCAGCACGAACAGCTTACAATCAGAAATATTTCAGGTCTCCTAGTTTAATTTAGTTGACCTACTGGTATTTTTTATTTATTTTTCAGATTTCTGTGTTTAAACAAATATGACACGCCTCGTGAGTCCATGCTCGGTGCCATTGGCTGCCCTCCGCAATTCATATTCAGCGATATAGAGGATCAGAGAAAAGCCAGACTGAGTAACACCCTGGAAAGCAGGGGGGCTTTATGCATTTTCTTGATCCCTTATTTTCTTTCCATTTGCTTTCCCCTCCTCCTGCCATGACAGCACAATTAACCATCACCGGCACAATGGGGAAGCGTGTCCCTTTAGCCACAGCCTGCTCCCTCGGACCTGTACATCCTAATAGGGATTAGGATTGAAGTTAACAATGAATGTAAAGGTCCTTCAGGAGCCTCTAATTATATTCTGCTCTGTGTCACTTTTCATCTAAGTCCATTCAGAACCATGTGTTGGAGTATAAGGTATAATCCTCTTAAATATCAAAGGTGGACAAATCATATTAAGTTAGACATTGCTTCCCCAGGCCCGAGGGCACATTATGCACTCAACACAGAGCCCCAACGTCACCATCTGCTCTAAATTCAAACCGGCCTGCTGTGACTGGTGAGAACCAATCCTCCTTTCCTGAACTCCTGCGGTGTTTTTTCCACCATCTAATTTTCTACCTTTTTTTGTGTGTGTGTGATTTCAGCAGAACTCAGACGAAGAGCTGTCAATTTGCTCTGAGCCTCGTTGAGACTGGTGTTCAGAAGGTGTAGCGGCCTCTGTCGTTCTTTAAGGAGGATCTTTTCTTTTTACAAAGCCGGAAATGGGGTCGGATGAGACCACTGCAGAACGTTATTAAAACAGCTTTTCTCATCGTATGTGTTATATGTGACCATTTGGGGCACCTTCTTGATTTTTTTCCTCAACCCTCTGATGGCCTCTCAATGAGATAACACACACAGACTCTGACATGAATTAGCCCCAGATTGACCGATTCAGCTTTACCCAGGGGGATTTATGTTCAGAAAGGCTTCCCAGCTTGCCTCTTCTTTCTCTCCCCTGTTGGTTCCCTCGTCCTTGTCAGTCAGCCGTCCGTTCGACATCACGCTCTATTTTTTTATTTTATTTTTTTTGTGGTACAGACAGATGCCAGCAATGTCAGGTTGGAGTTATTTGCAACAAATGTCCAAAACATGACTGATGAGAAATGTGTCATTCAAGGAAAGCAGGAAATGCTAGACTGCCGAGGATGAAGAAGAGAGGTCCATTTCCATTCATCACCACCGGTGACAAGCTGTCCCCGTTTTCATTTTCCATCTCTCTGTATTATGTCCCTCAGGTAATTAATGCTCCACATCCTGCAAAGGTTGATTTATTCTCCTCTTAAAGTCAATACTTAACCCCTCCATAAGGAACCAATGTGTTCACTTGAAAGGGCTTCACCAACACTGTAAAACACAATCATGGCGCAAAGTATATGGCACAAATATTTTACGGGGTTTTTTTGTTTTGTTTTTTTTTTGGAAAGATACTTTTTTTTGTTTTGTTTATTTGTTTTTACCTAACAACCACTGCATTTTTTTTAATACCGTCAATCTGAATAGTTTAAGTAAATAAAGTGTAATAAGTTGTGGTGGGACTAGATTACAACTTTTAATCAAGCTTATTGGAGAGGCTTTAAATAATTCCTAACAAAACCAAAGATTGACAAAACTAAGCAGCATCTTCAATTCAAAAACCCCATTTGCAGTTGAATTGCTCAATAATTAGACGTAGGAGCTCAACAACAAATACATTTATTTATCAGTCAACCATCAGATTAGAGTAAAGTCTTATTATACCCATTAAGCTTGTTGCCTGATCATTTTTGAAACTTATTTGAAATTTGGATGCTTACATTAACATTGGAGATGTTTTTCTTTCCAACAAAATGTTTTGCACTGAGATGGTAATTTAAGCTTGAAAAGCTTCGATACTAGGCTAACTTTTTTTTTTTCACTACTTCCTCACAACAGTAGTCTTTTCCTGATGTCCCATCAGATTATTTTTTGAAGCATAAATTGTGGGCCGAAAGAAGCAGAATACAGCCTTTTATTTGATCATATATGTGTGATTTTATTTTAGTAGTACATGACTTCTCAGAGGTGTGACTATGTCATGTAATGAGGCTCATTTTTCTTCAAAAGAGGAAAGGCAAGAAAACACGGCATTCAATTCATGCAGTGTGTTGACCTCTGAAGGCAAATTTGACCTACCATAAGGTAGCATGATACTACTTTGTTACCTGAACGTTCCCAAAGGTTCAATCATTGGCAAAAAACTGATAAGTTTACAATAAACAAATCTGGGACAAACAAGGCTGGTATACCCTGGCACCACTACGAGTTGATCAATCTATTTTATTTTATTTTTTTTTAACAAAAGCCATGGTAATACGTTGAAGAAGAATGACAAGCGTCTTTTAGCTCCCAGCAACATCAGCAGTGAGATGATGATGAGAGGAGCAGATCACAGTTCTCAAGGTCAGATGTGAAAAGGTAAAAGGTACTTGTCACTCGTGCGTCCTGTCTCTCACCCTTATTGTCACTCATTTCTCATGGGAGCTGCAGCACTCCAACAGATCAATTGCATAGAAATAGCCGCATTGACATGGTGCAAGTAGCATCTGCATACATGTGGTTGTTCGGTCAGCTGTCACTCGGCAAAACAAGGATTTAATTGAAGCACAGCGTTATTAGAAGCATAGTGTAGCGTGTTCGCATCTTAAGATTGGAAGATTTTATGACTATAACTGAACTGAAACAAGGGAATCGTGTTGGCTAGTAGCTGTGAGAGCTAGCTAGCTATCTGGACAGAGACAGACAGACAGACAGATAGAGCTAGCTAGCTAGCTAGATATCTATCTATCTATCTATCTAGATAGATAGATAGATAGATAGATAGATAGATAGATGATAGATAGATAGATAGATAGATAGATAGATAGATAGATAGATAGATAGATAGATGATAGATAGATAGATAGATAGATAGATAGATAGATAGATAGATAGATAGATAGATAGATAGATAGATAGATAGATAGATAGATAGATAGAGTTCTGACTTCAATCTATAGATATAGGGTGGATAGACTGATTCCAATCTTAGCTGTCCTCCACTATGGCATTTATACAGCCACAAACAAGAGCCCTGAAATGCATCACATCCTTTAACCACTCTCTCTTTTCTCTCTGGGGATATTGACCTTGCCAGTTATGTTCTGCTTGGCTGCTCTGAGATGTTTGGGACTGTCAGAGGAAATATACAGCTCTTGTCTGGAACCCAGGTGTGCTGAAACAAACTGTTAAATTACTCATTACTTGTGTAATGGTGGCTTTATGGTTTGCTCATGAGGGTCATGTGTGCAACTGGCACAACAAGGCTTCGCTCGAAGGTCCACGTACGGGGGAACCGCGCGTCAGCTGTCAGGACGAATACATTAGAACGAGGATCCACTTTCAGGCACATGTCCAGGCCTGTTGTACAACTAAAAGGTTCTTATGAAATTATTTAAATATGACCTCAGGCATTCAAACCACTCTGTCACTAAACAAAAGACAAAAACAAAGAAGAAAACTAAGCACACCACACCGTTTACAGTACTACCTTTACCAGTTGACGTAATCTTTTTTTCAAGGGCTTTATCAGCCCTTAAATACCTCAATTTTATTTATTTATTTTTAAAAAATTCTGTTGTGGACTTGCAGCTGTGTTTCAAATCACTGTCATATTTATGACCACAGCTTTAGCTCTCAAACAAATGAGCTTACATTTGACTCGTGAATAGCCGTGCACAACAACAATAACTTAATGCTCATCAGAGGCCCTGAATAGACTTCCTTGAGCATTTGCAAATGTGCAGCAAAGAGACCAGACAGCATTAGGTTTTGAAGAGAGCAGATATCTGATGACCTCCTGGTCAAAGAACCTCAATGGGAATGAAAACCAGAACTATCTGGAAAGTATGATCTAAAATCAGTGGCCACAATGTGGTGCAGGTCTGGGGCCTTTTGGATCTGCTGGGGCACTGAAGACTTAAAAATGGCATAGTAACACTTTGCAGATTCATAGATGCCATTGATATTATTCTAATATGTACCTGAAATTCATTAGATTGGAACATTTTACATGTTATTTTGACCTATGCCATATTGCCATTAAGGATGTATTACAGTTTAGTCTTGATTACATAGATCAGAGAGTCATCAGATCTGGGGGTGTTAATAGAGAAATTGGACCAAAACAACAACAGAAAAAGAAATGTGGCTAATCATAGTGAGTCCATTATATTTTTACATATGACCAGCCTGGTTTGGACACCATCTTATCATAAAACTGCTTTTTTGTATTCACTCAGGCCATACTTTGTATGATATAAATATTTAATTTGAAGACGTGAAAAAGCTGCAACCAAAAAAAAAAAAAAAACCTGGCACCCATGCTTGTTAAAATACATGCTGCATTCTTAGCAGAGAAAGTTTAACTCTTGTAATTAGGGATTCTGTGCTGAAAGATCAATAAAACCATTCATGTCCAAAAGAAGCAAAAAAAAAAAAAACACAAGTACACAAAGGATAGTGCAAGGATATCCACTATTGAAAAACGAAAAAAAGCCTTGGGTGGTATTACAACCCTCTAAGAACCGGCAACCTAGACAGTTTATGACTGAGGAGATTATCCTCCTCATTCAGCCATCTCAGGCTGCAGACGATGTCCCGGAGCTAGGAGCTGCCAACGCATTCCAAGCAATAATGTCCGACCAGGGTAAATTGTATTTACCCACATTTCACCTTTAACATTACGCTGGAAAAGAAGCCCAAAATGCGATTATGCACATGAAGAATTAATCCGGAGATGAGCACAGGGTAATGTATGGTAATTATCCAACAGGATATTCTTACATAGCGATTAGCATATCTGGGAGCCCAGACAAGGATGGGAGGGTAGTCTGAGAGGAAGGAAAGGACACAGCTGCTGATAAGAACCCTGTTTTTCCTTTCCTTTTTCTTCGCGTGTTGATAAAATAAAATGTGGATAGTCTTGCTAAAGGCATGTAGAGTCTCCAATTGCTCTGTACCTCACTATCTAATGTGCACAGCACTAGATGTGAATTGATATACAGACACACATCAGCAGCAGTCCTATCTCAGCGATGAAGGATAAAACAAGCCCCGAATATGAGGAGAAAACCTTGTTTATTCTCATCTGCTGCACAGAATAAGTAACCCGAATGTTTATTTGTGATTAGGTACATCTCTTTGCATGTAACAAATGTTATCCGTTTTATTTTTTTAGAGAAACTGATGCAAAAGATACAATTGAAACCACAATGCTTGAGTTCTGGTTTTATCCACGGAGTCATTTAGCAGATGCAGCATGAAAGATGGTGGCATTGTGGAGTAATTAGTGCCAAGACACTTGAGGCAGTGAGGATTTTTACATCCAGTAACATGATGCTGACTTAGCTGATCACTGATGAGGAGTTCTCTGATTTTAAAAGTGCTGACACTCGGATTAATATTGCCACAGTGATAAAATATCACAGTAGAGGACCTTGCAAAAAATGTTTATACCCTTTGTGATCTGATTTTTTTTTTTCTTTTTTACATTGCAACCCCAAACTTAATTTTATTTCATTGGGATTATATGTGGCATACAGTGGTACCTTTGGAACCAGATTTACGTTTCACAAAAACACGCATCACTTTTTTTCACTCCTGTTTACTGATGTTAGATCTGATTTACATTTCCAGTTTTCGGCTAGTGAGATTAGCAAGATGATTTCTATTTACTAAAGTCCATAATAATGACTGAAAGAGTTTTTAAGGCTTTTTTTTTCTCCTTCAAATTCAGATATGTGCATGCAGTTCCTTCTGGTATCTGGTAGATTCCATTTTAAATTATATGACTTAGAACAAGTTAGAGGTAGGACTGGATTATGTTGGAATGCATGTAATTAAAGGACTGCAGATGGTATTAGACTAGTTTTCTAATATAAGTGTGGATGTAAATTATATGTTGGTCTTGTAAAGGGCCTGTAAATGAAATGTGCTGTGAGTTAGGTTATATACAGTCAACAAAAACTGAATTGTACAAGCACAAAATCTTTAGGAAAACAGGAATAAAAATGAATGATGATATATGCATGCTACATTTTTGGGATTTTTTTTGTGCAAAACCTTTGCAAGACATTTATTTTTCTTACTGTCACAGTTATGCACTATAATATGTCTTACATATCACATAAAATCCCAATGAAACGAGTAACCAAATCATGGTGCATTTCTCTTGAAACAAAACGCCCTTTATAAGTTTTATGGTCATAAACAATGCATGCTGGTTTCAACCTTTAACGGTCTTTTGATTTCCTTTGATTGTGTCCCCTCCGCAGTCATTGCATAATGTGACTGGGAGCCACTGTATCAATTCTGGGTTCAGTATTGAGGAGTAATCATCCATGTAGTACACCAGCTTGCGGAGAAGCGCGGCCCATTGTGAAACGCCCATCTGTTTAGTGCATTGGGATGAGCCCAGTCTCCCCAGAGCTGCAGGAATGAAAGAGCCAAGCATGAGAAGACCCAGCTGAAGAGACAAGGGTGGGCGGCCGCATCAGGACGCAGTCTGCCTCTAAGGCACTCCCGCCGACCACTCTTATTCTAATGCAGCTTCCGTGACTCCCCTGCCTGCATACGAGGCCGAGATCAGAGACCGACAGATGCACGGAGGAGAGCAGACTGCGGTGTCCGACAGCAAGCTCCGTCCTTTCATGCATGCAGCATCTGTGTTCCCTCTTTCTCTCTTAAGCTGTTTAGCTAATATTTTCCTATTGACTTGACAGTGCACACATTACCCATCCTTGGTGTCCCTCTTGGCGGGACGTATCTGTGTGAGCACAGATCGATTTATACAGTGGGCTGCCCCGTCTGTGTTGTCACTGTTCGGTGGCTTGGTTGGGAGCAGGTGATAAGCTGCTGCAGGCCAGTCAACCCGTTCCAGTGAGAGTCGTGACCCCATTGCAGAAAGGCTGATTATATCTTGGCCAGGGCTGCTCCGTCTGGGAATCAAGCCTCTGCACTGCACTATAATATATTTCACCCCTGACTGAGAGCGCAGCAGCCATTTAAGAGATTACAAACACCAAGGCACAATAGTCAGAACTACATTATAAAGTTTTTACACACCTACAGTATGTTTAGATGTTTGTTTTTTTTACTGTATTGCTCTTAGTTTTCCATCATACTCCTGTTATTCACAGCTTTTTATTTATTTTTAAAAAATTCTGTTGTGGACTTGCAGCTGTGTTTCAAATCACTGTCATATTTATGACCACAGCTTTAGCTCTCAAACAAATGANTGTTTTTTTTACTGTATTGCTCTTAGTTTTCCATCATACTCCTGTTATTCACAGCTTTTTATTTATTTTTAATTAAAAGCCACACTATTGATTTTCCTCTAGAATGACAGATTCACATTTTATGGGATTGTCAAACTAGTCACTAGAAATCATTTTGGTAATCCTAACTGGAAAAGTTGGTCAAATTTACAATGGCTCCCAGGAGCTCTAACTATGACTTGCAAAAACACTTACAGATGTTACACAAACTGTATGCTTAAAATTCGCTTTATTAAGTAGGAATAAGATGAATAATTGTGAAGTGGAAGGAAAATTACGTGTGGTTTTGGAGTGTTTGTTCCGTACAAGCCTGAAAAAATGTGACAAGCCTGTTATTTAATGCAATCCCGTTACAGATGCAGTTATTCCATGAAGTTCAAAGTTCAGTGTTAGACCAGTGACAAACATCAATTATTTGTCCTGTGTGACATCTTCGCCTGTCTGACAGGGATTCTCTCTCTACATTGTCCTGCGGGTGTAACAATCCCCAGCTAAGGCTCTGTTGCTTCCAAACTGTTAGCTACTGTATTGGTTCCTGGATTCAGAGAAGCACTTCCCTTTACAGAGAAGTAAAGATCCCCTTTCCTGATTCTACTGCATTATCCTTTCTATATCAACATCATTGTGCTGACTCTGACTGGCGAACGATTCCGGAAGAGAAGGATCTTCTCTCCTCACACCTTTTCTTTTTGTAATAACAAACAATTGAACAATTCCCAGGTAGTGGTCTACATTTTTGGGTCTGAATCATATTGGAGTTATTAAACAGACGTCACCTACAATAACTATCATCTTCTTGTGTGTAACTGAATTACAGTATAAATATAAGTAGTAAAACAGCTTTCACCTTCCCTTTGACCCTGAATAGAGGAAACGCTTGGTTTAATTGACTTTGATACATCAAAAAATATATGTACAAATCACAGTCAGAGAATTAATTATCGTTTTTATAAGTTGAAGATGTGGGCGATTACGCGACCAAATCATTTTTATTCAAAATGCAAGTGGAAAAGTGACTGAGCAGCAGAGATGTAAAAGCAGGTGACCTGCTCGCGAGAAAGCCAACATGTGTTGCATGAACAAGAGCCCTTTTTCTCCATTCAGGCCCATATGCCCCCAAGCCCCAACAGTCCTCCCGCCCACCACTCCTAAACTTACACACGGGCACGCTCCTTTTTATCCAAGCAGTCAGCAACCCCCTACTCAGCCCCACCCCACCCCCATCCTCCCGCCTCACACTTGTGATAACTGACAGCAGCTGCACTGATGAGCACAATGCTCAGGCCGGGCAGCTCAGCTGTCTTCACTCCCCACTTGACACCAGTTTGACCTCAGGCATGTGACTTGTCCTCCCCGAAGGCTGCTCTGCCTGTAGCCCAACACAGTTTGTCTGTCTATCTTCTCTAACCACACACACTGTTTACTGCTCCCAGGCAAGACAAAGGTCAGCCAGGTTAATTCAATTCAAGCTGCGAATGAATGATTTGCAAATGATGTTCAAATAAGCAACTCATGAACAAAAGGGTAAACTTTGCCACTAATTTATGTTTTATAATTCAGGAGTTTGCATGTTAGCTGCACAACTGCTAAACCATGCCCAATGACGATGAGCCATCTCTCAACAAGTAATGACAAAGGTTTGGAGCACATGAAGTCTGCCTTTACGGCATATTCCCAAATCAAAGGAAATTAATAATTTGTGAACTATAACAGCGCATAAAAAAGTTTGCGGGGCTGAAATGTCAAAATACCTAAAGTCCAGTTTAATATCTCATGCATTTTTGTGATGCAAAAATATTTATATAATATAATAATGTAAATGAGAACATGCATGTTAAAAAAAAGCAATAAAATAAAATGATAAGTCTTGCCATATACAGTTGTTTGTTATTGTCTTTAGGGGTTTGCCATATAAATTCATTCTTCTGTGGTTAGTTTCTTATCTATTTCCTATGTTCTTTCATCAGTGCATTTTAGTTTATTATTATTGACACTTTACTTACGTTAGCTCTTTTTGTGTTAATGAGTCTCCATTTCCCTGCTGCTCCACATCTCCACTGATTAGCTCACCTGGTTCCCTTGTATTCTTCAACCCTTGCCCCAGTATATGAGCTCCATGGTTTGCATTGTTTATTGCTGGATTCGTTTGTTTCTTGCTCTTTTTATGTCAGTATTACAAGGCTTTATTATTATTATTTTTCCCCCAGCATTAAAACTCTTCAATTTACCTCACTGACTCTAACCTGCCTGAATTTGGGTCTTACTGAATATCAAACATGTCACAGTAAGTAGGCAGATTCTGGTGATTCCACTGGATTTCCTTAAGGTTCTCAAAGTAAAGAGGGCTGAATTCAAAAGGACACCACAATTCGCTTTTACAAAACACTTTGAAAATCCTGCTCCTTTCCTTTGCATCCCATATTGTAATGTTTTAATGCTTCTATCACACACAACACAATCCCAATAAAATGCTAATTTTCGTGGTAATGCAATGAAAGATGAAAGGGTTTGGAAGGTGTGGTAATTTTGCAAGGTGCCATATTTATAATCAGGAAAAAGAACATTTTTGAATTTAAAAACCTGGTCATTTGCTTTCATATCACGCTCATCCAATCTCTTGTGCGTCTACGTGGAGCTTCAGCAATGTACTCATCCAGTATGAATGAGCATGAGAGGCCTGTGATAGCTCTCCTCCCCGTGGGACTGATGACACCAGGGAAACCAAACAGGAGCTGATGGTGTGACAGAACAGTCAAGTGGGGCAGGAGGGGCGGTGGGGTGTGTTGGTTGTCGGGGGCTCGTCACTCCCCTCTGCCATTCTGCTCTTTTACAACTTTACAAAATAGCCTTTTAATTTGCTGCAGCGTCTGGGCCGTCTGAATTGTGCCCGCATCAATCACCATCATCACCGCCGGGGCCATGGATACCCCCACGGTCCCCTGGGCCCTCTCACCGAGCAGCCCCCCTCAGGCGAATCACTCTCCCTACTCCTCTCATATGGGGTCATTTTCCATCTCGCCGCCCCGGCTACCTCGCAGTCGTATTCAAGCATGCAAACAATGTGACGCTGCTTCAACACTGCCTCGAAATTTCATCAACAAAATATTGTTTTAAGCCTTTTTATATATATATATGTGAGCATGATCAAGTTATTACTATCATAGCAGATATTGCATCTGTTTTAGGGAGAATTTCATGGTATTCATCATATGCGGATGTGATTTTATCTTATTCACAAGAGTTTTGTATTATACACCTGGGAGTTTTCCCATTAACCTTGCATATGATGTTTTCTTCATGAGTTTTTAACACATAATTTGAATCTTTTCTTTTTATAATCTTCTTTAGTAGTTAGACTTAAAAAAGATATCTTAATAACAGAATCAACCATTTGATGGTATCTCTAGTTAGGAGTATAACTCTCCAAGAGTCTCAAATCCTTTAGAGGTTCTGACAGGTTTTCTTCCAGAACTACCCTGCAGCTTGTTCCATGTGTCTTCCCATCAGCTTTAATGAAATTCCCTTTTCTGCAGCATGATGTTGACATCACCATGTTTCACACTGGGGATAGTACGTCCAAGGTGTATAATGCACCGCATTAGTTTTACAAAACACTATTTGTTTTGCATGCAGATAGAAACAGAAGCTCCCTACATGACTTGTGTAGAACTTCAGACTTGACTCCTTGGAAAAAAAATGTGTTCCACTAATGACGCTCATAAATTTTCCCACACGTTCTTAAACTTTGCAGCTTCCGCTGGCCTCTTGACCAGCTCTTTATTGCACTTCTTTTCTAGCCTGCCAGTTCACATGGGCAACCGTGTCTTGGTAGGTTTGCAAGTGTATGAAATTCTTATAACTTGGAATAAATTAAAACTACAATAAACAGATCAGATACACACAATTACATTATTCTGTATTCTAATTTGGTGACTTCTATAGGTTGAACAGAGTAAAACCATGCATCCTTTCAAACACAGTTATTTGCCACATTGTATGTTGAGTATTGAATATTGTGCTATTTGTTGCTGCAACGTGGTAAAATGTTGAAGAGTTTATGAAATACACTTTCATAAGGCACTCTGCATAACCCATTTATGTAGAAATTAATCTATTGAGAGAACTGACTACTGATTAATCTTGCACATCTCTATTCTTACAAAATTACAGCTTATTGAAGCAGAGTGTATTAGGAGAAGATGTATGTGCGTTTTCTGCTTAACTGCCAATGTCATGCTAAGCTGCTCTACTTTTCAGTTAAAAATATTGAGGCTTTCGGGTCATTTGGCTCAGACAAGAGGAAGTGCAGATGGTCCACCCCATTGCCAGAAAAAGAATAATGAACTTTGTTTAAAACTGGCCAGAGAACTGTACACACCCCAGTGTAAATAACCACGGGTTTGTGATGTAAAATAGAGACCACTACACATAGTCACAATTTGTTTTCCCACTGTTAAAATGAGATACAGCAGGTAAATGAAATATTGAATGCTTCACAATTTTTCTTGTTTAAAATATTTCAAAAGGGACCAGTAATCCAAACATGCAAGGAAATCTGATCAGATTACTCCACAAATGAAGTTTGGGTTAAATAAATGATATGATACTGGGGGAAAGTATTGAACACATCCAGAAAATGATATGTACGATGGCAAAGAAAGTTAGGAAATGTTTCTAAATGTGTTTGTGTTTAGAAAGCATATGTGCTGATACATGCAAATCAATTTCAGATTTCATAATAACTAATTACCGGTAAGGTTTCTCATTACCACAGTACTGCACAAAGTGGTGAGATTGGTAAAAGCAAACAACCTTCACAAAAAAATTAATGTTACTAATAGGGCAATGATTACAACTTTTACATTTCTAAACTTCTGAATATTCCAGTCAGCACATATGCAGCAGTAATTTCACTATTAACAAGTCATGACAAAGTGACTTTCATAAAATGGTTGACAGAGGGGTCAAAAAAATTATCAAAAGAGTTATGCAAGAACCACGGAACACTCGCAAGATGCTCCAGGAAATTCTGGAAATATAAGGTACAGGGATTCCCATGAAAACACGAAGTAACGCAATCAAACAAACACTCACTGCACAGGACTCCACTGATGAAGAAAATACATGTTGAACTTATGGAAGCTAGTACAATACTGAGAAATACTGGGAAAATAATCTGTTCGGATGAGGAGAAAGAAACTCCTTTGCTATCATTTTGCACACAATCCCCACATGACATGCCAAAGGTGAAGTTTGCAGCTGAGAACAAGTATTGTGTGGGCTGTCCTACACCACATGGCACTCCCATAATCCACATATTTAAAGGGTAAGATGAAAGAAGAAATGTACTAAGATTTCCAATGAAAAAGTCCCAAACACGGCCAACGGAGTAGTGGGAAGATGAAACAGGAAAGAAACAGTGGAACTGAAAACAAAGAGGGGAGAAAGAAGAAGGATTAGTGAATAATTCTCTTACTCAAACATTGTCCCCAAAGAAATACTGAGAATTTTTATTTGTAAAAAAAATCAATAAATGAAAAATGTGAAAAATTTGGACGTCTCAGTGTGTTAGATCAACATTTTTCCTTTGTATTTCCATCATCAAGTTGTTGTTCAAGCCAGATGGTTAAGTGTTTTGTTTGTGTTTTGTTTGAACAAAGGAATCAGCTCCGCCGAGTGTGTATCTATGAGAGGAAGTGAAGCCACCGTGTTTCACAGCGAGTCTCTCCCGATGCTGCCAGACACACTTGTCATGCCATATTGTGCGCTGCCAGGTATTTTTCCTGCTCTCTATAACTTTCCCATCCCACTCCTGCCTAATCAGTTTTAATTGACTTTAATTAGCATCTAGTAATTAATTTTGTTTTCTACAATTTATTTGTGTGACTGATCCCAGTGGGTGGTCTTGTTCAGCTCGTTAGGGCCAATTAGCTGCAATTAACAAACACTAATGACGTGCCTCTTTTCATTCCAAAACAAACAGTGCACACCCTGCCAGATTCCAGCACTGCAAAGAGGCCTTTTTGGTGTGAGGAGGGTGGGGCTTCGCTGAGACACACGTTTACTCATCAAGGAGGTCCAACTTGTGTGTTTTGTGTGGAATAAGTTTCTCACTTTAGCTTTTATTATTATTTTTTTTTATTGTCATCACATGCGATATCTCCAAGTAGGTTTCCAAACACAATGGAGCTAAGAGAGATTTAGTTGGATCTGGGTTTTTTGTGTGCTGTGATTTTCTTATACCCTGATGTCTTATCAGACACTGATTAAAAAGAGCTGAGCAAGCTTGAATGTGAAACCCCACTATAAGATCTCTTATCCAGAGCAGAGAAAAGGCTACTAATAACATGCATATCGTCTTTCTTAGGATTAAAAAAAAATACCTGGTTTATTCTGCTGTGAAGAAATACGAAAAGATTTCAAGCAACAGCTCCTTTTTTTTCTTTTTCAACATTGTTCAACTTTTCTTCTTTATCAAACAAGTCTGATCAGTTGAGCATTATGATAACGCATTCTTAAAATGAATGTGAAAAACTGTTCTTCCTGCAATGAGACAGACAACTGATATTTCTGTCAGTCTCATAAATGAATGAATGGATATATAAATAAATTGATGAAAGAGTGCAGTCTAATTAAAATTTCTGAATAATCAACAGCCTTATCTTTTATTTATTTTTTTTTATTTTTTTTTTTTTAAAGGCTAAATTTCAGAGTTGCTGTCTGTGGTGCATGATTGGCAGGGGACATATTGATATAAATAATAAGAGTAATATTGACTTTGTGTATTAATTCCAAAAACTATTAAGTTGACAATCAAATTCCTGTGTTAATTCAAAATGTTGTACTTTGTTTTAAGCTGTGTTTTCAGTGTGTTTCATGACTATTATGTTCAAATATTTGAGTTTAGAGTGAATCAACATCTCTTTATCCAACTAACAAGGTTCTAATCAATCATCTTTAATGGACGTAAACAGATTAAAACAATAGAATGTTGTAATTGAAATACTTTTAGGCAGAAAATGGGACTGGAGATCCTGGAACAAATGTTATTCTGCAATCTGTTTCTGCGCCAAAATGATCAACACGAAAGTGATATAAACAAAACAAAACAACAAAAAACATTTTAAAATATCAAGGAAAAGCTATAACTATCTTATCTGTTTTCTGTTTTTAACTCAAAAAAACATTTCGCATTTGGGCTTTTTAATTTCCCCACAGTTCCCCCTGCTGCCTGCCGGGACCTGCAGCTATCGGAGTCGAACAGAGCTGGGAGCCTGGGAGGGGGAAGTGCGCTATCTGTGTCCCCATGTGCACCAACATGATCCGATAAGATCTATAAGAGACGGCCTATCGCCTCAGATTATAACCATTAGTGAATCTCGTCCTTTCAGAGAAATGAAGAATAATGCCAGACCACAACATTAATCTATCTGTCCTCTCCTAGGCTGAAGGGACAACAGACCTGCTGATCATCAGTCAGCTGCCACCACTTCCAGGCTCTTTTCCAAGGAGAGCATATTCATGACATCATCATTGACTCTCAGGATGAAATTATTATTGTTTCTAAAACTAACATTTACATGAACAAAAATAATAATAATGTTTCTAAAACTAGAGTTCCCTCAGCCAGAAGAAAAGCTATAAAATCGAAGTTTACGAGTATTATTTTTAAAACAGACTACTGGATTTTATTTAACTAGTAGTGCGTGTGTACATAGCAAGAACTTATTTGTGAAAATAGCAGGCTACTGAAATAGTCATAAGGTGGCACGTGAACTGTTTTCCTGACAATCACAGCTAAACTTTAGGATTAAGAAGCTGCTTATTAGCAACTCTGACTGTAGGATTATCTTTAAACAATTAAAGATGATGCAAACGTTTTGAATTTGTTATAACGAGCTGACATGTGAACAGCTTACCGGACAATTAGCCACAGCTAACTTGTGCTGTTTATTGGAAATGACTGTCTCAAGGTTGACAAGTTTAAGTTTAGCATTAGCGCTATTGCTAAGGCTGGTTACAAACTTAGATTTCTACCCCAACACACAAACGTTCACAACCAAAAAAAAAAAAAAAACTAATAAGTTTTATTAACTTTTTACTATTTTTTTTTATTCATAACACCTCCCACGTAAACATATTAACCTTACTTTGCTCACTTTGCTCTCTTGGACACTCAATGAATTAAGCTAACACCTGGCTAAATAAACATCTGCTCGATTTAGGCGAGAAGTATTCAAAAATGAAGTAGGTTATGTTTTTTTTTTAATCTTTTAATAAACATTATATTTACAAACTAATATATATATATATATATTTACTAAAATGTCAAATATTTGAAAATAATAAAAATTTATTTTTATAGTGTAACTCATCTAGACTTATTTTTTTATTTTTTTTTTTTATTTTACTTTATTTTTAAGACTACGGGCAATTTTGTAGTATTATGACTATGTTTTTATTTGTTGTAATGAAGTGTTGGGGTGAAACAAAAACAGAAATCACTCCTCATAGGTTTCTCGCGGTGATGACGTAGGCTGTTCCTTTTTAGGCAATAGGCTGAGCGGCACAAGGTGAGCTCATTACAGCCTTCCTCTCAGGCTCAGGGCTCATCAGAGAAAAAGCGGAGCACAAACGACGAGGCAAAGCGCTCCGACTGCTGCTCAACATTATTTATCTCGTCTACAGACGACACTGGGGATATCTTGTCACCTTTTATCAGTATTGTTTTTAATTCAACCTCTTCCCTGTGTTTTTCGATACAATGGCAAACACTGGAAGATCCTGCCGGGCCCACTTTGATTCACAATAAACAATTTGATCACAGAAATGCTTCTTTATACGTGATGCAAACCATGTTTCGTTTGGAGCCGATGTCTGGATGTGGATTACAGGAGCCCCGCAAACGGATGGTGATGTAGCCTGGTCTTTCAGAGCAGCTTGGACCCAGTGGATTTCCCTGATCCGACATCAGAACACTCGGACGATCGAAGATTGTTGCGGGAGGAGTGCGGGGGGTGTCGGGAGGACACAACTAGTGAAATTCTAATCAGCTGGACCGGGACAATGCTACACTGTGCCGACTGTGAGAAACCTATTCTGGACAGGTTCCTGCTCAAAGTTTTGGACAGACCGTGGCACATCAAGTGTGTCCAGTGCTGCGAATGCAAATGTAGTCTGACAGAGAAGTGCTTCTCTAGGGATGGGAGACTGTATTGTAAGAATGACTTCTTTAGGTAAGCCTCCTCCAACACGTTGATTTCTTCAATTCAAGAAGAAGGAAAGGCATTTTTTTTCTTTTGTTTTACTTTTTTTTTAGATTTATTTAGATTTATTATTTTTTTAGATAAACTGAAACATTAGACAATTGAGAATTTCCCCCAATAAACTAAAAAAAGTGAAAAGTTGATTAAATGGATAAGTGATTGGAAAATACTGGATCACAATGTTTTATACTTTTTTCAGCATTTATTATTATTATTATTATTATTATTATTATTATTATTATTATTATTATTATTTGTTTGAATGTTGTTTTCTGATAAGAATCGAGTGGAAATTTTAATAAACATTGGGCCTGACAATTATTGTGCTCATATAACTAAATGCAACTAAATATAGTTTTACCATATTGTTGGAAAAACTAAGGCTATTTGAGCTTTCGGTTATGATTATTAAAAATGTTTATTTATATATTCATATTTATTGATGAAGTTAGTCTACTGAAACTTTGTCCTGTTTTTTTTTCCCTTCTTCCTTTTTTTTCATGATTATTATTTATTCCCTTATCTTTCCTGAACAGGAGATTTGGGACCAAGTGTGGAGGTTGCTCACAGGGGATTTTGCCCAGTGATCTTGTCCGCAGGGCCAAAAGCAAGGTGTTTCACCTCAACTGTTTCACCTGCATGATGTGTAACAAGCAGCTGTCCACCGGAGAGGAGCTGTACATCCTGGACGAGTTCAAGTTTGTCTGCAAGGAGGACTACCAGAACAACAACGGGAAGGACACGATCCTCCTGTCAGGTGAACTCATCGAATCGAACCTTATTGTTTTTTGTTTGTTTGTTTGTTTTTGATGAATATAATTTTGTTATAAATATTTTACTGCCCAATCCATATCCACTCCTATAACTGTTCCCTTTCCGGACAGTCACGACGTGCAGCGACCCGAGCCTCTCACCGGACTCGCAGGACCCGCAGGACGACGGGAAGGACTCGGAGGGCGGACACGCGTCCGACAAGGAGGCGTGCGGCAACGACAACGACGAGCAGAGCGCCGTCGGCAAGCGGCGCGGGCCCCGGACCACCATCAAGGCCAAGCAGCTGGAGACGCTGAAGGCTGCATTCGCTGCCACGCCGAAGCCCACCAGGCACATCCGGGAGCAGCTGTCCCGGGAGACCGGCCTCAACATGAGGGTGATCCAGGTGAGGAGGCGGCCATGCTCTCGGGATAACAGCAGGAATCATTAAATAAATAAATAAATAAATAAATAAATAAAGTTGTCTAAAAACCCAGAGTTTGGTGTGACAAAGTTCGGAAGAGTATTTGGGTTCAAACTAGATTAAACATCATAGTGCTGGCCTTTATTTGTTTTTTTGTTTGTTGTTGTTTTTTTTTATTATTATTATTATTTCTGCATTCTGCAGCTTTTCCTTTATTTCGTCCCCCCTCCCCCCCAATCAAAATACTTCACAATATTCTTGGCTTATCTCTTTCTCTCCAACACTCATAAAACAAACTGTTAGAATTCAACCAATAAGATCCGAGAAGCAATTTGCATATTTTAATTGGCATAGTTTTCTAAGAAATACATACACGTCTGAGTTGCGATTATGTAAGCTTGTGATCAAATAAACAAGCAAATGAATAATAATTATTTAGATTTTGGCTGTTCTTCACTATTTAAAAGAAACCAAAAATAAGAATTGGTTTGTGATTAAGGCTTAAATGTTACTGAAGTGAAGGTTTGAAATCTATCCACTGATGTTACAGTCAATGACAAGAGCTGCTAAGAATCCCAGCTTGTAAGTCTGACTTTATGCAAAGTCACACAAACGTCATTATTCTTGTTTCTATCAAAATAACTTTTTTAAGTCTGATGGCAGTCATTAGTTTTTATGGAACTCTTATATCCATTCATAATACCATTCATATTAACACATCACACTGTATATTTCTTTCTCTCTTTTTTTTCTGTTTTTTTTACAGTTTTTAATATCAATCATTCAAATTGTAAAAATAATATTAATAAACCAGTTATAATTAGTTGATATTATAATGCCTAAATTCTACCAAGGTTTACTAAATAGTTAAAGAAGAGTGTTCCTGAAGTCTGTTGTTTAATTTGTTCTGTGTTGTTTTCAACAGATATCAGTGAGAACGGCATATTTATGCATTATAGTGAATTTTATCCACTCCATAAAGTCAGATAACTGCTATGAGACGTGGCTGAGACATTACATTTGTTGGAACACAATTCTCATCAAGCTTTAGCTTGTTTAGTGACAGCGCTGAAGTTGATCTCAAACTTGTTAGCAAGCTTGACCTCCTAGCTGTTGGGCTGGGTTTGTTTATTTTTCAAAAACCAGATAAACAAAATCATCACAATAATTAGTTAGAGCTGAGCAGCCTCGGTTCAGTAAAATAATATTTTTTAAATTGTTCAACTTCCAAAGCTTCTGTTCAGAAACATCAATAAAACAAATAAAATGTGTCCACATTTTTACAGTAAGTTGTATTAGTGAAATTCTTCTTCATCAGTCTCTAATGGACCTTCACACAACAAATGAGAAATTGTTGACTGAGCCAAAATCTCAACCTAAACTCTAATCTAAATGTGACTTATATATATATATATATATAAGTTGCAAATTACACTTTATTTAACATTACCTTTTGTAATTAACTTGCTTGGATAACATTTAAGCAGTTGTTGAATGGCTAATATTTAAAAGCCTCAAGAATGCGAGTTTTCACCAACAAGAAAAGAAACCTGCATGTTTTTTTCTACTACCTCCTCATTTAATATTTTCTGTTTTGTTTTGTCTGTTATTTTAAGATTTCACAATAGATTCTTGATATCAAATGAAACAGCCATTTCGTTTGATATCAATGAAAGAGTATCTACCTATTTTATTCATTCTTCTATATTCTCTAATTAAAAGTGTTCGTTCGTGTCTCCTTGAGGTTTGGTTCCAAAACCGGAGGTCCAAAGAGCGACGCATGAAGCAGCTGAGCGCGCTGAGCGCACGGAGACACGTGTTTTTCCGGAGTCCGAGGAGAATGAGATCTCTAGGAGAGAGACTGGAACCAGGAGAGCTTGGCCATTTCTCTTATTATGGAGGTCAGATGCTCGACGGAATCATTTATTTGATAAAACGTCATAAGTTTAATTTAAAAAAAAAAAACGTTTCCAAATTGTTTCTTTCTCTGTGTTTTGACGCGACCCATGCGCTAATCCCACCTCTCCCAAACGCAGATTATCCGAGCGAATACTACGGCCCAGGTGGGAATTACGAATACTTCCAAGGCCCCCCTTCGTCCCAGGCTCAGACCCCCGCAGACTTGGGCTTTGTGCCCTCGACTGTCCCCGCCGGCACCCCGTTAGGAGCCATGGACCACCACCAACACGCAGGAGTGGGGCAGCACCACTGCGGCGCAGACGTGCAGTGCTTCTCGGACGGCGCGTCGCACCACCCCGCGGACTCGCCCAGCCCGGAGCCCAGCGGGCCCGGCTCCATTCACAGCATCTCCAGCGAGATGTGCGGGCCCGGCACGCCGTTCACGGCCGTGTCTCTCAGCGACAATGGATACACAAACCAGCTGTCACAGCCGTCCTCGGAACTGAGTGAAGGCACCGCCTGGTAATCCAGTTAAAACAAAGCACACTTTATTTATTTATTTATTTATTATTTATTTATTAAGGCACTTTCTTTCTTTTTCTTTTTTTGGGGGGGGAGGGGGAGTGAGAGGGGGAAACAAGACACATATTAAAAAGTTTAAATGTGAACGTCTGCCAGCATTTCTCAAGTTCCAGGCCTCACAGACCAAGCAATAAGCAAAAGCAACTACAGGGAACTTTAGTTAGTTTCAGAAGTTGGGCAGCAACAGTCACCATAAAAGCAATCTCGAAATTCAACCTTATCAAAATTCAGTTTTACCAAGTCAGTCTGGCGGTTTTAAAGGACACCCAAAGGGTGTCGGGTGAGACTGGCTGAACCTACAAAACCTGCGACAAACCTTCAAATCCATGTTCAAATAAATAAATGTGATATTTGTTTTGAGAGGAAGATGTGAAGCGCTTCTATTCCCTTTGTTTACATTGCACTTTGTCTTCAGTTGATGGATAAAGAAGTTTTAGAATATTATTTTACATGACCATCTTGGAGTCTTTTGCAGCACTGTCTACTCTGAGATGTACTTGTCTGAGATTCTGACATGAACATGCATGATGTACTGTATATGTTTTATACAAACTGATTCACAGAACTTTGTCTCTTTGTATTGATGTACAATAGGATTTTATCATTTAGTGACAAATCACAAACTATGACTGTGACGTCCAATAGATCAATACAGTACGTCTCTCAGGACTGTGATCAGATTTGGTTTTTTTGTAACGTCTTTACATGTCTGCCTTCAGAATGATATCTTTGTAAGTCTGATGATTTTATATTGGTGAAGAACGATGATTTGGCTTGGACATGAGTCCAGCTGTAAGTGGAGTTATGAAGAAATATTGTAGCCTACCTACAGAACAGTAAATGGTTTTCTGAAAGCTCTGCTTGCTCGAGTGTCTGATTTCAGTGAAATGTTGTCTTTCGGTCGGAGAAACAGATTAAGACTGACATGGATCCGGTCCTGCACTTCTAGCCATTTCAGCGCATACAGTTTCAACAAACTGTCTAAAAAACAAACAAGTAAGCAATTAAAAGAGGCTTTTTTTAAAAAATTGATTAAAATAAAAACAGCTGGATTTCATGGACTTCTTTTGTACAACCACAAGTTTCCCCTACTACTGGACTAGCTTATTCCTTATTGATTATATGTAAAAAGTTTGCAAGCTATTAGTCAATTTGAGCACCACAATAATTGGCATTAATTTTATCATAAAGATGTATAAGGTCATGTCATATTTTGATGATATGACACATTAATACTCTTGGGATAGCCCAATTCATGTAGGGTTAGGGTTAGTGTTAGCCCTAACGCTTCATACTGAAACTACTATGGTACTGGAACTGGTCAAAATCTCTAATCTGTCTTTGATTATACAATGTTAGCTGTTTTCACAATTCTAAGAAGATTTTGTTTTCTCCAACAATTAAATTGCTAAAATTCCTATACTTCTGTTTGGTACCTCACTGTACCGAACAGAAAAAAAATAATCCTTTTTGATTGTACTTAGTGGTTAAAATACCAACGGTTATGCTTGGTGATGAATAATTTTAAATTCGCCATCTTGTTCTCTGATGTGAACTGAAGTCATGAATATTAATATATAGTGCTATTTTACTATTTGTTATTCGATCTTGTCGCAAAGGTTCAGTGAAGTCTAATCACGTTGTGGAGGTCTGTAAAGAATGATTCGTCTTTACAAGACGGTAAGAAAATAAGTAAAATTTCATTTATGCAACACCTTTTAAGATACAAAAGCAAACAATGCATAAACCCACATGAGGCATTAAGAAAAAGCAGATTTAAAAAAGATATTTTAGTCTAGCTTCTAACTCAATAAAATGATGTGCAGTTTTTTTGTCCCAATGTTTGGTTGAAATTACATAAGACCAAGTGTCTGAAACCCAAAAAGGATCTCAGCATCTGTGGATGTATTTCAAGGCAACAAATCAAACAAACTGTTTTCTTGTGTGACATAATTTCATAGACAAAATAAATCAGTCAAGACATCAGGAAGAGAACTGTGGATCTCCACAAGACTGGAGTACAATTTTCCTAAGATGTTTTCAAACAGATATATGTAAAAGTCAAGAGTACGAGAATATTCAGTACCGTACTCTTCAGCAAGGAGAGATCTTCTAAGTTCTAAGGTTAGTGTTTGTTTTTTTATTTTTTGGAGTGAAAACAAACTACAACGTTGGCAAGAAGTGGTAAGAGAGTGGCTTTGCCACTGTGAAATAACTTGAAAAGAAGAAGCCATCATTACTAAAGCAACATAAAAAAGCAGATTACCATTTGCAAATACACACAAGGGTAAATTCCTTCCCTTTGGGAGACATTCCCTGTGCTCTAATTGAACTAAAATTTAAGTGTTTGGCCATAATGACCAATTGGTACAATGAGGGAAGCTTGTAAGCCTTAAAACACCATCCCAACAGCATTCATCACATTGTGTGGGTCCTTTGCTGCAAAAGAGACTAGTGCACTTCACAAAATAACACGGAAACATTATTCAGATTATTCAGATTCCTGTCTGATGTCACAACATCAGACAGGAAGTTCTAGCTTGTAGTTTCCGTATGGACTGAAATCTTAAGCAAAACACCAAATTTGGTTGACATTTCGGAGTGCCCGTTTCAAAGACATGATCTCACTTCCATGAGAAAAAGTCTGGGCAGAGCTGAAAAGATGCGTGAGAGCAAGGAAGCCTGCAGACCTGGCTCAGTTTTTACTAGAGCTACTTTTGTAGAAGGATACCCACAATGCCGGAATCCTTAGTTTGCGGGCGTAACCGGTTTCTTGAAGACGGCACAATGGAGCAAGTCATAGCGGAATAATTCCTTCTCTGTAATTGGAGCCAGATCCTTTTCATTCCTTAATCTAAATCTTACTTCAACTTATATTTGGCCTTTTTTGTTGTGACTGTTTCCCTTTAATTTTTTCCTTTTTTTTTTTACACAATCCAATCCAGTTCAACTCCGTCTACACTTCTTGCCCTAGGCTCGGCCAGCCACTTTCTGCATGAAAATCATTCACATGTACAATTTTATAATCAATGCCCACAGTAATAGGATTCCTCTGGCCACGGGCAATTAATACAGTTTTCCCTTCTAGCCCCCCCTCCCGCCCCTTTCTCCCTCCCCGCCCTTCCTTGTGCAGATCTCAAAGCTATGAGACATTGGCTTCTGCTCATTTACATATTTATTGCATTGGACTCAAATCTGGCGAGTGATTGATGTGGAGCCTGCCTCCTGAATTTTTAGCGGCCTATTATTATGAGAGACATGGAGGGGGGGCCGCGGCACGTCAGTGTACTCCTGATTAAAGTTGAAGAGGACAGAATTATGTGTTCCCCACCTACTGTCTCTTCTGCTGGTGTTTAATCTGCGAGACCTGGGAGCAGATTTCAGCCACAAATGCTGACTAGCCACTCGCTGAGGGAAAAAGCAGCCTTGCTTTGGCTTGTTAAGATTCCCATCACTTGGTATTTATTTTTATTTTTAGGGATGTTTGGGACGCTTGCTCCACCTTATGTTGATGAGATTGTGATTTTTCCACGGCAGCGATGTGAACTGACACACAGATCCCAGTTTTGCCCGACAGATAACGTGATTGCAAGCATTGTCACCGCTAATCCATGAAATTAGCAATTTATGCCCTTTCTTCTTATAGGTTTGCCTTAAGCAGCAAACAGAGAGAGATCCCTCACATCTACATAAAACCAGTTCTCTGAAACATTTGCGGCTTCATTAGATGTTTTTTTTTTTTCTACTTTTATCAAATGAATCACCTAGCTATAAGACAAAGACAACCCAGGGAGAGACTATGCTTTTCTCATTTGCACCCAAGCATGTACTTGTTTATGTTTATGTGTATGTGTGTGGGGGGAAGCTATTCTGCTACATTGTGTGTAATGGGGTGAAAGAGCAGGACGAAGGTGCAGGAATCTGGGTTGTAGCCCACACCTCCCTCTGCTATTCTGTCACTTTAGCACAGTTTCCCCGACCTGAAGAGGATGACGTCCATCTTATTCACCGGCCCAAACGTTTATGGGAGCAATTATTTACACAGTGGACACATGAAATATTCAGGCAACATTTATGTTTCATTGTCCAAACAGAAGTTAATTTTATTGGGATTTTACACAAAGTGGTGCATGATAAAGTAGAATAAAACTGATAGGTGATGTTTTGCAGTTAAAAAAAATAAAATAAAATAAAATGTGTGCGTTTTGTACACAGAACCTCTGAGCTGATCATTTGTGGAACCAGCTGTTACTTTCATTCTGTTACCCTGCAACCTTGGATGGCTGAGGGTAATGTAAAAGATGATCTTCCCTCAACATGTGATGCTGTGGTATGAGAAAGACGAGACACACACGTTGAGCTTCCTTCACATTCAACCGGCAGATTTATTCGTCTTCTGTGTTATAAACACACTTCATATACAACATACTTCAAATATCGCATACTTCAAGTATCACATACTTCAAGTATCACATACTTCAGGTAGAGAACCATTAACTTCATTACATCAGAGATTACTTCAATATATCTTTAAACCAAACAATCATTCTTTTAACATGTTCTATTTAGCATTATGAATTCTATATTTTTACAAAATTAATTCACAAATAGCTTTTACTTCTCTAAACCATATTAATTTTGTAGTTAGTGCTTTAAATTCAATACCATGTCTTCTTTTCTGAGACCTTTTGTATTTAACTATCAAAATAAAATATAAAAATTATGTGAACATTTAAGCATTTTAGCTTTTAACAACATCCACTGTTTCAGTAGAACAATAATATTTTACATCTTGCATAGACAACTATTCTCTCAATATCAAACTGAAAAAGGCGCAATGCTTCTTTAATACTATGCCTCGGTAGCCAGTTTCACACAAAGATATAGTTTATCAAGGTTTTCAACATACCCATAAAACCAATCACATAAAATAAAATAAAGAAACCAGAACATTGTCCTTTGAGTGAGAACTCTCTCAAAAAGTGCAAAATACAAGTTCAAATGAACTCCGCTGACCTTCAGCTAGCTCACACACACACACACACACACACACACACACACACACACACACACACACACACACACACACACACAGACGCCCTCTCGCATTATCTTTAACCACCCTACA